>NW_026654238.1:981-9446 GCF_009828535.3 Hylobates moloch
AAAGAGTTTCAAAACTGCTCAATCAAAAGAAAGATTCTATTCTGTGACATGAAAGCAAAGAATAGAAAGAAGTTTCACAGAATGCTTCTGCGTAGTTTTTATCTGAGGATATTTTGTTTTTCACCGTAGGCCTCAATATTCTCCAAATGTCCACTTGCAGATTCTACAAAAAGAGTGTTTCAAAACAGATCAATCAAAAGAAAGGTTCAATACTGTTAGGTGAATGCACAGAACACAGAAAAGCTCACAGAATGCTTCTGTGTAGTTTTTACTTGAAGAGATTTTGTTTTTCAATATAGTCCTCAATGTTCTCCAAATGTCCACTTGCAGATCCTTCAAAAAGAGTGTTTCAAAACTGCTCAATCAAAAGAAAGGTTCAACTCTGTGAGGTGAATCCACAGAATAGAAAGAAGTTTCACAGAATGCTTCTATTTAGTTTTTATGGGAAGATATTTCGTTTTTCACCATAGGCCTCAATGTTCTCCAAATGTCCACTTGCAGATTCTACAAAAAGAGTGTTTCAAAACAGCTCAATCAAAAGAAATATTCAACTCTGTTAGATGAATGCACAGAACAGAGAAAAGTTGCACAGAATGCTTCTGTTTAGTTTTTAATTGAAGATATTTCTTTTTTCACTATAGGCCTCTATGTTCTCCAAATGTCCACTTACAGATTCTACAAAAAGAGTGTTTCAAAACTGTTCAATCAAAAGAAACGTTCAACTCTGTGAGATGAATGCACAGAATAGAAAGAAGTTTCACAAAATGGTTCTGTGTAGTTTTTATGGGAAGATATTTCGTTTTTCACGTAGGCCTCAATGTTCTCCAAATGTCCACTTGCATATTTTACAAAAAGAGTGTTTCAAAACAGCTCAATGAAAATAAAGGTTCAACTGTTAGATGAATGGACAGAACAGAGAAAAGTTTCACAGAATGCTTCTGTGTAGTTTCTTGGAAGATGTTTCGTTTTTCACTATAGTCCATAAAGTTCTCAAAATGTCCACTTGCAGATTCTACAAAAACAGTGTTTCAAAACTGCTCAATGAGAAGAAAGGTTCAACTCTGTGGGATGAATGCACAGAATAGAACGAAATTTCACAGAACTATTCTGTGTAGTTTTTACTTGAAGATATTTCGTTTTTCTCCATAGGCCTCAAAGCTCTCCAAATGTCCACTTGTAGATTCTGCAAAAAGTTTCCAAACTGCTCAATCAAAAGAAAGATTCTATTCTGTGACATGAATGTGCAGAATAGAAAGAAGTTTCACACAGTGCTTCTGCGTAGTTTTTATCTGAAGATATTTCATTTTTCACCGTAGGCCTCAATGTTCTCCAAATGTCCACTTGCAGATTCTACAAAAAGAGTGTTTCAAAACAGATCAATAAAAAGAAAGTTTCAACACTGTTAGATGAATGCACAGAACACAGAAAAGCTTCACAGAATCCTTCTCTTTAGTTTTTATGGGAAGATATTTCGTTTTTCACCATAGGCCTCAATGTTCTCCAAAAGTCCACTTGCAGATTCTAGAAAAAGACTGTTTCAAAACAGCTCAATCAAAAGAAATATTCAACTCTGTTAGATGAATGTGCAGAACAGAGAAAAGTTTCACAGAATGCTTCTGTTTAGTTTTTAATTGAAAATATTTCTTTTTTCACTATAGGCCTCTATGTTCTCCAAATGTCCACTTGCAGATTGTACAAAAAGAGTGTTCCAAAACTGCTCAATTAAAAGAAAGGTTCAACTCTGTGAGATGAATGCACAGAATAGAAAAAAGTTTCACAAGATGCTTCTGTGTAGTTTTTATGGGAAGATAATTCGTTTTTCACGTAGACCTCAATGTTCTCCAAATGTCCTCTTGCAGATCCTTCAAAAAGAGTGTTTCAAAACTGCTCAACCAAAAGAAATATTCAACTCTGTGAGACGAATGCACAGAATACCAAGAAGTTTCACAGAATGCTTCTGTGTAGTTTTTATATGAAGATATTCTTTCTCTCATGATATGCCTCAAAGCGCTCCCAATGTCCACTTGCAGATACTACAAAAAGAGTGTTTCAAAACAGCTCAATGAAAATAAATGTTCAGCTCTTTTAGATGAATGCACAGAACAGACGAAAGTTTCACAGAATGCTTCTGTGTAGTTCTTTGGAAGATGTTTCTTTTTTCACTATAGGCCCCAATGTTCTCCAAATGTCCACTTGCAGATTCTACAAAAAGAGTGTTTCAAAACTGCTCAATGAGAAGAAAGGTTCAACTCTGTGAAATGAATACACAGAATAGAATGAAATTTCACAGAATTATTCTGTGTCGTTTTTACTTGAAGGTATCTCGTTTTTCTCCATAGGCCTCAAAGCTCTCCAAATGTCCACTTGCGGATTCTACAAAAAGAGTTTCAAAACTGCTTAATCAAAAGAAAGATTCTATTCTCTGACATGAATGCACAGAATAGAAAGAAGTTTCACAGAACACTTCTGCGTAGTTTTTATCTGTGGATATTTCGTTTTTCACCGTAGGCCTCAATGTTCCTTAAATGTGCACTTGCAGATTCTACAAAAAGAGTGTTTCAAAACAGATCAACCAAAAGAAAGGTTCAACACTGTTAGATGAATGCACAGAACGCAGAAAAGCTTCACAGAATGCTGCTGTGTAGTTTTTACTTGAAGATATTTTGTTTTTCTATATAGTCCTCAATGTTCTCCAAATGTCCACATGCAGATTCTTCAAAAAGAGTGTTTCAAAACTGCTCAATCAAAAGAAAGGTTCAACTCTGTGAGATGAATACACAAAATAGAAAGAAGTTTCACAGAATGCTTCTGTTTAGTTTTTAGGGGAAGACATTTCGTTTTTCACCATAGGCCTCAATATTCCCCAAATGTCCACGTGCAGATTCTACAAAAAGAGTGTTTCAAAACAGCTCAATCAACAGAAACGTTCAACTCTCTTAGATGAATGCACACACCAGAGAAAAGTTTCACAGAATGCTTCTGTGTAGTTTTTAATTGAAGGCATTTCTTTTTTCACTGTAGGCCTCAATGTTCTCCAAATGTCCACTTGCAGATTCTACAAAAAGAGTGTTTCAAAACTGCGCAATCAAAAGAAAGGTTAAACTCTGTTAGAGGAATGCACAGAACAGAGAAAAGATTCACAGAATTCTTCCGTGTAGTTTTTACTTGAAGATATTTCATTTTTCACTATAGGCCTCAAAGGTCTACAAATGTCCACTTGCAGATTTTATAAAAAGTTTGTTTCAAAACTGCTCAATCAAGAGAAAGGTCAACTCTGTGAGATGAATGCACAGAATAGAAAGAAGTTTCACAGAATGCTTCTGAGTAGTTTTTAAGGGAAGATATTTCATTTTTCACTATAGGCCTCACTGTTCTCCAAAGGTCCACTAGCACATTCTGGAAAAGGACGGTTTCAAAACAGCTCAATTTAACTCTGTCAGATGAATGCACAGAACGGAGAAAAGTTCCAGGAATGCTTCTGTGTAGTTTGTATGGGAAGATAAGTCATTTTCCACTATAGAACTGAATGTTCTCCAAATGTCCAAATTCAGATTCTACAAAAAGATTGTTTCAAAACAACTCAACCAAAAAAAAGCTTCAACTCTGTTAGATGAATGCACAGAACAGATATAAGTTTCACCGAATGCTACTGTGTACTTTTTATGGGAAGATAGTTCGTTTTTCCCTATGGGCTTCAATGTTCTCCAAATGACCACTTGTAGATTCTACAAAAAGGGGTTTCCAAACAGCTCAATCTAAAGAACAGTACAACTCTGTTAGATGAATTCACAGATCAAAAAGAAGTTTCATAGAATCCTTCTATTTAGTTTTTATGTGAAGAAATTTCATTTTTCAACATAAGCCTCAATGTTCTCCAAATGTCCACCTGCAGATTCTACAAATAGAATGTTTCAATACTGTGTAATCAAAAGAAAGTTTAAAGTCTGTTAGATGAATGCACAGATTGGAAAGTAGTTTCACAGAATGCTTCTGGGTAGTTTTTATTTGAAGATATTACGTTTTTCACTGTAGGCCTCAATGTTCTCCAAATGTCCACTTGCAGATTCTACAAAAAGAGTGTTTCAAAACAGCTCAATCATAAGAAAGGTTCAACTCTTAGATGAATGCACAGAACAGAGAAAATTTTCACAGAATGCTTCTGTGTAGTTTTTACGGGAAGATATTATATTTTTCCACCATAGGCCTCAATATTCTCCAAATGTCCACTTGCAGATTCTACAAAAAGAGCGTTTCAAAACAGCTCAATGAAAAGAAAGGTTCAACACTGTTAAATGAATGCACAGAACAGAGAAAAGTTTCACAGAATGCTTCTGTGTAGTTTTTATTTGGAGACATATGTTTTTCAATGATAGGCCTAACAGCGCTCCAAATGTCCACTTGCAGATTCTACAAAAAGAGTGTTTCAAAACTGCTCAGTCAAAAGAAAGGTTCTACTCTGTGAGGTGAATGCACAGAATAGAAAGAAGTTTCATAGAATGCTTCTGTGTAGTTTTTATTGGAAGATATTTCGTATCTCACCGTAGGCCTCAATGTTCTCCAAATGTCCACTTGCAGATTCTACAAAAAGAGCGTTTCAAAACAGGTCAATTCGAAGAAAGGTTCAACTCTGTTAGATTAATGCACAGACTAGAGAGACGTTTCACAAATGATTCTGTGTAGTTTTTATGGGAAGATATGACGTTTTTCACTGTAGGCCTCAATATTCTCCAAATGTCCACTTGCAGATTCTACAAAAAGAGTGTTTCAAGACAGCTCAATCAAAAGACAGGTTCAACTCTGTTAGGTGAATGCACAGATCAGAAAGAAGTTTCACAGAATGCTTCTGTGTAGTTTTTATTTGGAGATATTCCTTTTTCCATGATAGGCCTCACAGCACTCAAAATGTCCACTTGCAGATTCTGCAAAAAGAGTGTTTCAAACTGCTCAGTCAAAAGAAAGGTTCTACTCTGTTTGGTGAATGCACAGATCTGAAAGAAGTTTCACAGAATGCTTCTGTGTAGTTTTTATTTGAAGATATTTCTTTTTCCATGATAGGCCTCAAAGCGCTCCAAATGTCCACGTGCAGATTCTACAAAAACAGTGTTTCAAAACTACTCAATCAAAAGAAACGTTCCACTCTGTGAGATGAATGCACAGAATAGATAGAAGTTTCACAGAATGCTTCTGTGTGTTTTTTATGGGAAGATATTTCGTTTTTTACCGTAAGCCTCAATGTTCTCCAAATGTCCATTTACAGATTCTACAAGAAGAGTGTTTCTAAACTGCTCAATCAAAAGAAATTTTCAACTCTGTGAGATGAATGCACAGAATAGAAAGAAGTTTCACAGAATGCTTCTGTGTAGTTTTTATGGGAAGACATTTCTTTTTTCACCGTAGGCCTCAATGTTCTCCAAATATCCACTTGCAGATTCTTAAACAGAGTGTTTCAAAACAGCTCAATCAAAAGAATTGTTCAACTCTGTTAGATGAATGCACAAAACAGAGAAAAGTTTCACAGAATTCTTCCGTGTACTTTTCACTTGAAGATATTTCGTTTTTCACTATAGGCCTCAAAGTTCTACAAATGTCCACTTGCAGATTTTACCAAAAGTGTGTTTCAAAACTACTCAATCAAAAGAAAGGTCAAATCTGTGAGATGAATGCACAGAATAGAAATAAGTTTCACATAATGCTTCTGTGTAGTTTTTATGGGAAGATATTTCATTTTTCACTGTTCTCCAAATGTACACTATCAGATTCTGCAAAAGGACTGTCTCAAAACAGCTCAATTGAACTCTGTTAGATGAATGCACAGAACAGAGAAAAGTTTCAAAGAATGCTTCTGGGTAGTTTGTATGGGAAGATAATTCGTTTTCCACTATAGAACTAAATGTTCTCCAGATGTCCATTTTCAGATGCTACAAAAAGCGTGTTTTAAAACAGCTCAACCAAAAAAAGCTTCAACTCTGTTAGATGAATGCACAGAACAGAGAAAAGTTTTACAGAATGCTTCTGTGTACTTTTTACGGGAAGATATTTCATTTTTTACCATAGGCCTCAATGTTCTCCAAATGTACACTAGCAGATTTTGCAACAGGACTGTTTCAAAACAGCTCAATTCAACTCTGTTGGATGAATGCACAGAACACAGAAAAGCTTAAAAGAATGCTTCTGTGTAGTATTTATTTGAAGATATTTCGTTTTTCACTGTAGGCCTCAAAGTACTACAAATGTCCACTTGCAGATTGTACAAAAAGAGTGTTTCCAAACAGCTCAATAAAAATAAATTTTCAACTCTGTCAGATGAATGCAAAGAACAGACAAAAGTTTCACAGAATGCTTCTGTGTAGTTTTTTGGAACATGTTTCGTTTTTCACTATAGGCCCCAATGTTCTCCAAATGTCCTCTTGCAGATTCTACAGAGTGTTTCAAAACTGCTCAATGAAAAGTTCAACTCTGTGAGATGAATGCACAGAATAGAACGAAATTTCACAGAAGTATTCTGTGTAGTTTTTAATTGAAGATATCTCGTTTTTCTCCATAGGCCTCAAAGCTCTCCAAATGTCCACTTGCGGATTCTACAAAAAGAGTTTCAAAACTGCTCAATCAAAAGAAAGATTCTATTCTGTGACATGAATCACAGAATAGAAAGAAGTTTCACAGAATGCTTCTGCGTAGTTTTTATCTGAGGATATTTCTTTTTTCACCGTAGGCCTCAATGTTCTCCAAATGTCCACTTGCAGATTTTACAAAAAGAGTGTTTCAAAACAGATCAATCAAAAGAAAGGTTCAACACTGTTAGATGAATGCACAGAACACAGAAAAGCTTCACAGAATGCTTCTGTGTAATTTTTACTTGAAGATATTTTGCTTTTCAATGTAGTCCTCAATGTTCTCCAAACGTCCACATGCAGATTCTTCAAAAAGAGTGTTTCAAAACAGCTCAATCAAAATAAATGTTCAACTCTGTTAGATGAATGCACAGAACAGACAAAAGTTTCACAGAATGCTTCTGTGTAGTTTTTTGGAAGATGTTTCTTTTTTCACTATAGGCCCCAATGTTCTCCAAATGTCCACTTGCAGATTCTACAAAAAGAGTGTTTCAAAACTGTAAAATCAAAAGAAAGTTTCAACTCTTAGACAAATGCACAGATCAGAAAGAAGTTTCACAGAATGCTTCTGTGTAGTTTTTATGGGAAGATACTACATTTTTCACCATAAGCCTCAATGTTCTCCAAATGTCCACTTGCAGATTCCACAAAGAGAGTGTTTCAAAACAGCTCAATGAAAAGAAAGGTTTGACACTTAGACGAATGCACAGATCAGAAAGAAATTTCACAGAATGCTTTTGTGTAGTTTTTATGGGAGGATATTATGTTTTTCACCGTAGGCCTCAATATTTTCCAAATGTCCACTTGCAGATTCCATAAAAAGAGTGTTCAAAACAGCTCAATCAAAGGAACGTTCAAGTCTGTTAGATGAATGCACAGAACAGAAAGAAGTTTCACAGAGTGCTTCTGTGTAGTTTTTTTGGGAAGATTTACGTTTCTCAATATATGCCCCAAAGTCCTCCAAATGTCCACTTGCAGATTCTACAGAAGAGTGTTTCAAAACAGCTCAGTCAAAAGAAATATTCAACTATGTTAGATGAATGCACAGAACAAAGTTTCACAGAATGCTTCTGTTTAGTTTTTATGGGAAGATATTTCATTTTTCACTGTAGGCCTCAATTTTCTCCAAATGTCCACTTGCAGATTCTAGAAAAACAGTGTTTCAATACAGCTTAATCAAAGGAATGTTCTCCAAATGTACACTTGCAGATTCTACAAAAAGAGTGTTTCAAAACTGCTCCATCAAATGAAAGGTTCAACTCTGTGAGATGAATGCACAGAATAGGAAGAAGTTTCACAGAATACTTCTGTGTAGTTTTTATGGGAAGATATCTCGTTTTTCACGTAGGCCTCAATGTACTGCAAATGTCCACTTGCAGATTCTACACAAAGAGTGTTTCAAAACAGCTCAATCAAAAGAAAGGTTTAACTCTGTTATATGAATGCACAGAATAAAGAAAAGTTTCACAGAATACTTCTGTGTACTTTTCACGGGAAGATACTACATTTTTCACCGTAGGCCTCAATGTTCTCCAAATTTCCACTTGCAGATTCTACAAAAAGAATGTTTCAAAACTGTGCAATCAAAACGGAGGTTAAACTCTGTTAGGAGAATGCACAGAATACCAAGAAGTTTCACAGAATGCTTCTGTGTAGTTTTTATGGGAAGATATTATGTTTTTCGCCATTGGCCTCAATGTCCTCAGAATGTCCACTTGCAGATTCTACAAAAAGAGTGTTTCAAAACTCCTCTATCAACAGAAAGGTTCACTTCTGTGAGATGAATGCACAGAATAGAAAGAAGTTTCACAGAATGCTTCTGTGTTGTTTTTATGGGAAGATATTAGGTTTTTC
>NW_026654239.1:0-9443 GCF_009828535.3 Hylobates moloch
TTTGGGAGGCTGAGGCGGGGGGATCACTTGAGGTCAGGAGTTCGAGATCAGACTGGCCAACATGGTGAAACCCTGTCTCCACTAAACATACAAAAATTAGCCAGGCACTGTATTCCCAGTTACTCGGAAGGCTGAGACAGAAGAATCACTCAAACCCGGGAGGCAGAAGGTTGCAGTGTGCAGAGATCACATCACTGCACTCCAGCCTGGGCAACATGGTGAGACTCCATCTTAAAAAAAAAAAAAAAAAGGCAGGGCGCAGTGGCTCATGCCTGTAATCCTAGCACTTTGGGAGGCCGAGGCGGGTGGATCACGAGGTCAGCAGTTCAAGACCAGCCTGGCCAAGATGGTGAAACCCCATCTCTTCTAAAAATACAAAAAAAAAATTAGCCAGGCATGGTGGCAGGTGCCTGTAATCCCAGCTACTTGGGAGGCTGAGGCAGAGAATTGCTTGAACCCAGGAGGTGGAGGTTGCAGTGAGCTGAGACCATACCACTACACTCCAGCCTCGGCAACAGAGACTCCGTCTCAAAAAAAAAAAAGTGTTATGAACAAAATATGTTTAAAAAATTACAAATCATCAACTGCCATTTACCAGTACAACTAAACCTAATGATAACAGGATATATTTCTGGAGAAGAAAACTTTGGAATTATCTTCAAGGAAAATGAATGTTGAACTTCCATGGTACTTTATACATATTTTTTGCAGTATAGAAAATTAGATATTCACTTCCTAACCATTATAAACAAAAAAGATAAAAAATAATAGAAGATATTTTACTAAGTCTGCATGACAGAAAGAAAATTTATTTTTTTATTTAATTTTTTATTTTATTTTATTTATTTATTTTTTTTGAAATGGAGTCTCACTCTGTTGCCCAGGCTGGAGTGCAGTGGCACCATCTCAGCTCACTGCAAGCTCAGCTTCCCAGGTTCATGCCATTCTCTTGCCTCAGCCTCCTGAGTAGCTGGGACTACAGGTGCCTGCCACCACGCCCCGCTAATTTTTTGTATTTTTATTAGAGATGGGGTTTCACCGTGGTCTCGATCTCCTGACTTCGTGATCCGCCCACCCTGGCCTCCCAAAGTGCTGGGATTACAGGCGTGAGCCACCGCGCCCGGCTGAAAATTTATTTTTATATTATTTTCAATTCTAATTTGTCAAAAGGATAAATGTAAATAGGAAAATAAATCTTCTATATTTAAACAGGTTTATCTGCATACGTAATATCTAATAAACAATTAAAATATTTAAAATGTACCACTTAATTTATTAAAGCCCCCCCCCCACACCTTTTTTTTTCTTTTGAGATGGAGTCTCGCTCTGTCACCCAGGCTGGAGTGCAGTGGTGCGATTTCGGCTCACTGCAACTTCAGCCTCCCGGGGACGAAGTAATTCTCCTACCTCAGCCTCCTGAGTAGCTGGGATTACAGGTGCGCACCACCATGCTCAGCTAATTTTTGTATTTTTAGTAGAGACAGGGTTTTACCATGTTGGTCAGGCTGTTCTCAAACTCCTGACCTTGTGATCCACCCACCTCGGTCTCCCTAAGCACTGGGATTACAGGTGCGAGCCACCACACCCAGCCTTATTGAAGCCATTTTAAGCTACCTGGTATTCTAAAATTTAAAAGGGCTAGGATTCAAAATTGAAATCACTGAGAAGTATATTCAAAATGAAAAATACACACAATTCTTGAGTTGGACACTTTTGAGTAGCTTTTCAGTTACTTGCTATGGAATATAAAAAGCATTCACTTTTACAAAAATCTAAAATAAAATATTATAAAGCTTGATTAAGGTTCTCATCTTTTGATTTGAACACAAACTTCAAAGTAAAAGAGGAAATATATAAGTAAAAGTCAATTACATGGTTACAGTGTACAATGAAGTTTCAATAATCTGCTTTATGTCTTAATGCCTTCTATAAACTATATCTATTCCCTCTGAAAAGCTTTGGATTATATTATCCTCTTAAATCTAGGCTGCTAGTTTTCTCTGGCACATAAGCACTGCCTCTAGCCCTCTCTCTTAAAGACAGTGTCTTTATCAGGCTAGGCATGGTGGTTCATGCCTGTAATCCCAGCACTTTGGGAGACTGAGGCAGGTGGATCACCTGAGGTCAGGAGTTCGAGACTAGCCTGACCAGTATGATGAAACCACATCTCTACTAAAAATACAAAAATTAGCCAGGCATGGTGGCGTGTGCCTGTATTCCCAGCTACTCAGGAGGCTGAGATAGGAGAATTGCTTGAACCTGGGAGGTGGAAGTTGCAGTGAGCCAAGATCATGCCACTGCACTCCAGACTGGGTGACAGAGCGAGACTCCATCTCAAAAAAAAAAAAAATTGTCATTATCATTTGGTGACATCAAACTTTACCATCAGAATCACCCAGATGACTTATTAAAACACAATTTTTTAGGTTCTACCCTCAGAGTTGCTCATTCAGTAGGTCTGGAGTGGGGCCCAAGAATTTACATTTCTAGTAAGTACCCAGGTGATAATGCTGCTGATCTGGGACGAGCCTTGGAGAACCACGGACTTACACCATTTTTAACATAGTTAGAAGGCCAAAAACAAAAAACAAAGCAAAACAAAACAAAACAGAACAAAAAGCAGGAAATAGTCTGTTAAGGAGCAAGGAAAAGAACAGTCCCAGAGGCCGGGCGCAGTGGCTCACACCTGTAATCCTGGCATTTTGGGAGGCCGAGACGGGCGGATCACTTGAGGTCAGGAGTTCTTAACCAGTCTGGCCAACATGGTAAAACCCCCATCTCTACTAAAAATATAAAAAAATTAGCCAGGTGTGGTGGCAAGCACCTGTAATCCCAGCTACTCAGGAGGCTGAGGCAGGAGAACTGCTTGAACCCGAGCGGTAGAGGTTGTGGTGAGTCGAAATCATGCCACTGCACTCCAGCCTGAATGACAGAGCAAAACTGTCTCAAAAAAAAAAAAAAGAAGAAGAAGAGGCAAATAGTCCCAGAACCCTCTTTTTTTTCCCAAAGTGTTGGGATTACAGGTGTGACCTACCGTGTCCAGCCCCAGAACCCTACCCTTTTTACTCCACAGAAGTATGGAGTCTTATACAGGCCTTCAAGCTGACAAACGAGTACATACTAGCTTTTTGATTCTCTTCCAAATTCCTTATTTGTGACTATACTTTTGGCAGTCTCCTGATAAAATGAAATCTACCAATGTATTTCAGTTCAATTACATGTTTGGGAAATACCTACTTCCCATCAGGTCTAAACTGCTGTAAAGGAGAATATAGGAAAAACAAATAAAACCAAGTTTCTACCCACAATGTACTTCCAATCTACTTAGGGTACAAGACCAGCACACATATGTTCACAAAAACAGCTAAGAAAAGATAGTGCAGTACTAATAAATGAGGATTCAAGTGATAAAATCAAATATTTGTATTTGTTCATTTAACAATATTAACTAAACTCCTACTTTGTGCCTGGCATAGTTATTGGTACTGGGACTAAAGTAGTGACAAAACAAAGCAGAGCTAACAATCCAGTGAATGAAACACATGTTGCCTAAGATGTATGTGTACCAGTAGCATATGTTATATTTACTTAGAACCAGAAACACGGTTGCAGGCAAAAGCAGTGAATATAAAAATAAACACAAAAAGCAACTGGATGCCTATTTAACTCTGGAGTCAAGTAGAGAACTGATGTTCAACTTAAAAATTGCTTGCTTGCTTATTCATTTATTTGTTTATTTATTTGAGACAGGGTCTCACTCTGTTGCCCATGCTGGAGTGCAATCATAGCTCACTGCAGCCTCGAAATCCTGAACTCAAGCAATTCTCCCACCTCAGCCTCCCAAGTTGCTGGGACTATAGTCGCACACCATCACATGCAGCTAATTTTAATCTTTTTGGTAGAGACAGGGTCTTGGTATGTTGCCAGGCTGGTCTGGAACTCCTAGCCTCAAGCAATCCTCTCACCTTGACCTCCCAAAGTGCTAGAACTACATGCATAAGCCACTGCACCAAGCCTAAAAACTGTATTCTAATCTGGTATTTATTCTACAGCTAGTTTTACTTTTTTTTGAGACACTCTCGCTCTGTTGCCCAGGCTGGAGTACAGTGGTGCAATTTCGGCTCACTGCAACCTCCGCCTCCCAGGTTCAAGCAATTCTCCTATGTCAGCCTCCAGAGTAGCTGGGATTAGAGGCACCCGCCACTGCATCTGGCTAATTTTTGTATTTTAGTAGAGACAGGGTTTCACCATGTTGGCCAGGCTGCTCTCAAACTCCTGACCTCGGGTGATCTGCCTGCCTCGGCCTCCCAAAGTGCTGGGATTATAGGCGTGAGCCACCGCACCCGGCCTAGTTTTACATTTTAACAAACTAGTGAGTCTCCTGAAATTTTCCTAATAAAATTACTGTACAATTTTATTTATTTATCTATTGTTACATTTCAAAAAAGGTAAGATGTGAACTTATGAATTATATTGAAAATAAAGATAAATTTCATTTTATGTTTTTTAGAGATGAGGGTCTCTCTTTGCTGCCAGGTTAGGAGTGCAGTGGCATGATCATAGTTCACTACAGCCTTGAACTCCTGGGCTCAAGTGATCCTCCTAGATAACATTTTACTTCAGAAATGCTATAGGAGACACTGGTATATTCTTTCAAAAGCAATCTCTCCATCCCTAAATGCAAGATTACAAACATAGATTTTCGTATACAGAAAACCCTCAACTGCTCAAATTCTCACTTAAAGCACTAAATTAATTACATCCACATTATCACCTTATGGCAGCTTATAAATAAATGTATGTCAGTAGATTTCTTGAGATCCCAAAGGCTCCCTCAGAACTCGAATCAGTCAAATTCCCTCAGCACATCTTCCTATCTTTCAACTCTTTATAAATGTTCCTTATGTTTGCTCAAAGGGCTAGAAATTCCGTTTTTTTTAACTTACACACACACACACACATATATATATGCAGTTAGCCCTTCATATCCATGAGTTCTACATCTGCAGATTCAATCAACCATCTATCAAAAACATTCAATAAACAATAAATACAAATTTTTAAAAATATAACAACTATTTTCATAGCATTTACATTAAGTATTATAAATAACCTAGAGATGATTTAAAGTATATGGGAGGGTGTGCATAGTTTATATGCAAATACTATGCCACCTTATATAAGAAAATTGGAACTTGAACATCCAGTTTTTTGTATTGGATGGGGGAGTTCCTGGAACCAATCCCCTACAGACATTGAAAGATAACTGTATATGTATATATACACATATGTAGAAGAAAAGAGAGAATAAGATATCGATCAAGGGAGGAATTCTGCAGATTTACGGTATGAGACAATATGACATTCGTAGATTTAACATTCATGGTTACCACTGTTTTGAGAGCTACCCAGAAGATACTTTGTTAAGAAAATGGAGAAGCTAGAGGCCCAATCTAGGGGCTAAATGCATGAGTCTAGCCTAACACCAAGCATTTGTTTTTGGAAGTGTTTTTGAGACGGTTGGAGTGCAATGACACAATCACAGCTCACTGTAGTCTTGACCTCCTGGGCTCAGGCGATTCTCCTGCTTCAGCCTCTCAAGGAGCTGGGCCCACAGGTGTGTGCCACCATGCCCAGCCAAGAATTTGTATTAAAGTTAAAAGGCAATGACTCTAAACAGTTTAAGAAAAAAAACTGGGCTGGGCACAGTGGCTCAAACTTGTAATCCCTGCACTTTGGGAGGCCGAGGCGGGCAGATCACGAGGTCAGGAGATCAAGACCATCATGGCTAACACAGCGAAACCCTGTCTCTACTAAAAATACAAAAAAATTAGCTGGGTGTGGTGGTGGGCGCCTGTATTCCCAGCTACTCGGGAGGGTGAGGCAGAAGAATGGCGTGAACCTGGGAGGCAGAGCTCGCAGTGAGAAGAGATCACACCACTGCACTCCAGCCTGGGTGACAGAGGGAGACTCCTTCTCGAAAGAAAAA
Organism: Hylobates moloch; assembly: GCF_009828535.3. Lineage (NCBI taxonomy): Eukaryota > Metazoa > Chordata > Mammalia > Primates > Hylobatidae > Hylobates > Hylobates moloch. Next base: position 5,990 of record NW_026654239.1, read on the forward strand.
AGAAAAAAGAAAAAAAAAACAAATCTATTGATGTAAAATGCTCCCTGCCCCCACAAAGAAAGAAAAATGTAAGGACTAAGAAAATGGCAGCTCTTAACCAGAAAAAGAACAGAAATGTTCTATACCTCCCCCACCAAAAATCACTGAACTAATTCAGCAAATGCTCTAACCTGAGCAAAAAGGATTCAAGTGAAATAAAACCTTCATTAAAGTTGAAAAGGATATTAACTTGTAGAATATGCGTACATGTAAGAAACATAACATATTACTCTCAATGGAAATATAACTCAGATAAAGAATTCCACAAAAAGATGTCTTAATCTTAAAATCTGAGGACTTACAGAGCTCTCAGAAAGTATTACTTGCAAATGATAAGTCTTCTATAATGTATGATTTTGTTTATGGTTAGCTCCAAAAGAGTTTTTAACATGTTTTAAACCAACATGATTATCTGTTGATAGGTATATAATCTCTAAAGGAGTATTCTTCAATAGGCAACACTTCTCATATTTAAAACATTCAGTCTTTATGTATAAATTATGAATCCATAAATTTTAAGGAACTACATAAAGCCCAAACTCTTCCCAACGGAACAAGGCTATCGACAATCTGTCCCCATCCCCTCTATCTAGCTTTGTCTTCCACATTCCTACTCACACATCCTATGCTCCAGTCAAAGTAGACAATTAGGCTAGGTGTGGTGGCTCACGCCTGTAACCCCAGCACTTTGAGAAGCATAGATGGATGGATCGCTTGAACTCAGGAGTTTGAGTCCAGCCATGGGCAACATGGTGAAACCCCATCTCTACTAAAAATACAAAAATTAGCCAGGTGTGGTGGCTCAAAACTGTAGCCCCAGCTACTCAGGAGGCTGAGGCACAAGAATCGCTTGAACTTGGGAGGCAGAGGTTGCAGTGAACTGAGACTACGCCACTGCACTCTAGCCTGGGCAACAGAGGGGAGGATGGTGGGCAAAGGAGGGAACGAAACTCACAATTTTATATTTTAAAAAAAATAAGTAGACAATTAGTCTTCAGATACTACCTGAACTTTCCCAGCTCCATGCCTTGGCTTATGCTCTTCTCTCTCCGACCTCTCCAAATGCCCTTTCATTTTCAGATTCTACCAATGTCCAAGTCTGAGCCTACACACACCACAGTAATCCCTTCCCCGAATTCCAAGAGCATTTATTTTCTATTTAAAAACAAAACAAAAAAACCTCTGTATGTACATATTTTTAACACTTTATGAGACTTATATTAATGTTCAGCAAAAAGGCAAGAAAATAAGGACTTTGGCATACTTAATATGTATCACGTACTCTACAAAACACCTTCTATAATTAATCTCATTTAATTAGGACTGTGACATAATTATTGTCTTGTTCTCTTTTAATTTTCAAAATGTTCATAATTTATCTCATCCCAAACCAGATAAGCCCTCAAAAGGCAGAAGGCTTCATTCACGCACACAACATAAAATAATTAAGTGCCTACTAAGTGCTTCCCACTTGTATTGAGGACACACAAAAAGGGGATTTTTGCATTCTACTAGATTATAAATCTGCTAAGGTTAACAGCTAAATAAAAATAGACTCAACTGTTCCATCCCAAAGTGCCTTGCAATACTGTGGTTATTCAATGTTATTTGATTTAAAAGATAAAAGTTCAATCACAGTAAATGGAAAAAAACAGGCAAGAACGTACAAAGTACAAGTACAAACAATAATTACCATAAACTAGAAAGTTTGTTTTTCCTTAACCTTTGAAATTTTTTTAAATTCTCAGTTCTTTTGCCTATACAAAGGTGGCTATGAAAAGTGAATTAGAGCTCCTATAAATAAAACAAAATAAATCAAAAATGTTGGTATTAACGTGTAAATAATAAATTTATAAATATTATAAATATTATGTACTTAGACAAAAGCAAAGTGACAAAAGCAGATAGGAAATATCATGAAAACAATTTCTCTAAAAAAAAACTTACGGAGGTGGAGCCAAGATGGCCGAATAGGAACAGCTCCGGTCTCCAGCTCCCAGCCCGAGCGACACAGAAGACAGGTGATTTCTGCATTTCTGCTTGAGGTACCGGCTTCATCTCACTAGGGAGTGCCAAACAGTGGGTGCAGGACAGTCGGTGAAGCCCACTGTGCGCGAGCCAAAGCAGGGCGAGGTATTGCCTCACTCGGGAAGCGCAAGGGGTCAGGGAGTTCCCTTTCCTAGTCAAAGAAAGGGATAACACACTGCACCTGGAATATCGGGTCAGTCCCATCCTAATACTGCGCTTTTCCAACGGGCCTGGAAAACGGCACACCAGGAGATTGTGTCCCACACCTGGCTCGGAGGGTCCTATGCCCACGGAGTCTCACTGATTGCTAGCACAGCAGTCTGAGATCAAGCTGCAAGGCAGCAGCGAGGCTGGGGGAGGGGCGCCCGCCATTGCCCAGGCTTGCTTAGGTAAACAAAGCAGCCAGGAAGCTCGAACTGGGTGGAGCCCACCACAGCTCAAGGAGGCCTGCCTGCCTCTGTAGGCTCCACCTCTGGGGGCAGGGCACAGACAAACAAAAACTCAGCAGAAACCACCACAGACTTAAATGTCCCTGTCTGACTGACAGCTTTGAAGAGAGTAGTGGTTCTCCCAGCACGCAGCTGGAGATCTGAGAACAGACAGACTGCCTCCTAAAGTGGATCCCTCACCCCTGAGCAGCCTAACTGGGAGGCACCCCCCAGTAGGGACAGACTGACACCTCATTCGGCCAGGTACTCCTCTGAGACAAAACTTCCAGAGGAACTATCAGACAGCTGAATTTGTGGTCTCATGAAAATCCGCTGTTCTGCAGCCACCGCTGCTGACACCCAGCCAAACAGGGTCTGGAGTGGACCTCTAGTAAACTCCAACAGACCTGCAGCTGAGGGTCCTGTCTGGTAGAAGGAAAACTAACAAACAGAAAGGACATCCACACCAAAAACCCATCTGTACATCACCATCATCAAAGACCAAAAGTAGATAAAACCACAAAGATGGGGAAAAAACAGAACAGAAAAACTGGAAACTCTAAAAAGCAGAGCACCTCTCCTCCTCCAAAGGAACGCAGTTCCTCACCAGCAATGGAACAAAGCTGGATGGAGGATGACTTTGATGAGTTGAGAGAAGAAGGCTTCAGACGATCAAACTACTCTGAGCTACGAGAGGAAATTCAAAACAATAGCAAAGAAGTTAAAAACTTCGAAAAAAATTAGAAGAATGGATAACTAGAATAACCAATGGAGAGAAGGGCTTAAAGGAGATGCTGGAGCTGAAAGCCAAGTTTCGAGAACTACGCGAAGATTGCAGAAGCCTCAGTAGCAGATGCGATCAACTGGAAGAAAGGGTATCGCTGATGGAAGATGAAATGAATGAAATGAAGAGAGAAGGGAAGTTTAGAGAAAAAAGAATAAAAAGAAATGAACAAAGC
>NW_026654240.1:0-9440 GCF_009828535.3 Hylobates moloch
AAAGGCATCAGTAGCATCTACTGTGCTAAAGAATAAATGGAATTTATAACTGTAGGTAATATTTAAGCACTTTAAGATGAATATGAATATATCATAAATGTCTAACTAGGAAAATATTTTCAATGAGATCTCAAGAAACTTAACTTTTTTCAGAAGAGAGCACTGAAAAGTGACTCACCAACAATATCAAGCTGGGTTGCTTCGTCTTCTCTTTTTCTCTTCTTCTCTTTGCTCTTTTTCTTCTTACTACAGCACATAATTTATATAGATGAGTTTAGGTATATTAATTTGTATGATAAATATCGTAAGATTGAAACTTGGAAGTCTTTTAAGCTGTTTCGTTTATAAATTATTGATTTAGGAAGACTTACATTGCTATGCCCTCTTAAATACAGTACTGAGAAGTTGCTTCAGGCTTTGTACATATTATGTTAGAGTTCAAAGCAGATTGTAGAGCCACACTGCCAGATTTTAAATCCTGATTCTTTCGCTTCTCAGCTCTGTGATTTTTGGAAAATGTACTAAATCTCTCTGTGAGTCAGTTTCCCCACTTAAAAAATTAGGATAATAACTTAACCTAACTCTTAAGGCTATTGTGAGGTTTAAGAGGTAATGTGTACCTTCACACATTGCTGGTGGAAACGTAAAATGGTGCAGCATCTACAGGAAACAGTATGGGGTTCCTCAAAAAGTTAAAGAGTTACCATATGACCCAGCAATTTTACTCCTAAGTATGTATACCCAAGGGAAATGAAAACATACACCCACAAAAATACTTACATAAGGATATTCACACTAGCATTAGTCACAATAGCCAAAAAGGGGAAACAACCCAAATGTTCATCAACTGATGAATGGATGAAAAAAAGTTACATACATACAATGGAATACTACGCAGCCATAAAAGGAACAAGTGCTACAACAATGATGAACCTCAAGAATGTTATAAGAGAAAGAAGCCAGATACAAAAGGCCACATGTTGCATGATTTCTTTCTTAAGAAATATTCAGAATAGGCGATTTCACATAGACAGCGGATTAGTGGTTGCCAAGGACTAGCAGAGGGGGAGGATGGGATGTGACTGCCTTAATGGGTAGGGGGACGTTTCCTTCTGAGATGATGAAAATGCTGAGCAACTAGACAGTGGTGAATCTCTTGAACGTATACTAAAAACCACTGACTGTACAAAAGGGTGAATTTTATAATTATGAATTACAGCTCAATATAAAAAGGAAAAAACCAAGAGCGATTTGAAAAAAGTTAACGTGCGAAGGGCCTACAACAATTTCTTGGCACATTGAAAGTGCTATATAAGCATTAATTATGATTATTACGATAATCTTAAGACACTCTTGTCTGCGTTTTCATCATAAAGTTTTCAGAAGATAACTCTCCTCTCCTCACAGGAAATTCACAGAGTAAAAATCTCACATTTATTCAAGATAAACCTGTCATTTATTCTGGCATCTTCATGAGGCCAGACTCCTAGACAGGGTTCTCAAGGCCAGTGGCTTCAGCTCACTCCTTGATACTTTCTTTCCATCTCGCCTAAAAATACCAAAACCTCTGTTTATCACGGAGACCAGGAGGAAATGCTCAACATCTGTGTGTACGGTCAACCTCGGGCAAATCTGCCAGTTAAAAAAGCGGGGATATGAGTGCACAGGTATTTTTTTCCTAAAGAGCTAATAAATTACCACTACGACCTCCTCCTCACATTTGGCTCAATTTATTTACTGCATATATGTTCTCTCATTTAATTCTCACAGTCTTCTAAAAGTATAAAAAATCGTCTGAAAGTATAAATGTGTAAATGGAGATTCAAAGATATTTGATCTCTTAATGAGTAAATGGAAGTTCAGACATATTAACCAACTTGCCACAAATTACAAAATCAGTAAATGACAGAGTGCAGGTTCGAGTCCATATCCCTATCAAAGCCCATATACACCCCAACCACTGTGTGATTCATCCTGGTTTCACTCTACATATTAGGTTAGAAAAAATTAATCAATAATTTTTCTAGGAAGAGACACTGGAGAAAAGAATAATCCCTAATAAAGGAAGTTATTATCATGAACTACCAGATCAGACTAACGCAGACCCACCAGGCAGAGGCCTGGAGAGATGCCTCAGGGGACCTGAAGTCGTGGGTACGGGGTCACCGGTCACCCACCCGTCTACCCTGTTTCCAGGGTCGTCCGCGCAGAAGGCTGCCCCTCTCTGCACAGGCGCCAGGAACCGCGGTCCGGCCTCCGTCCAGCCCGGACAGAGGCCAGGGCGAAGCCTGGGAGGCCACGAAGCCGGCTCTCCGCGCCACAGCTTCCACCTGACTCGCGGGGGTGGAGTGCGTCCGAAAAGAACGGAGGAGGCTCCCGCCCGAGCTGCAGGACCCACCTCTTCGCCTTGGTTCCCTTGAGCACGACCTTGGTAGACTTCACATAGGAGTACTCGGCCATGGCTCCGGGAGACTTCTGCGTGGAGAGGCTGAAGCCAGCTTAGGCCGAGTATGTGACCTGGAGCAGCATCACGGCGGGGAGGAACAGAAGTGGAGACGAAGCAAACACTCCCTGACAGCGTACGTCTCTCCAGAACCCGCCTCCGTCTTCACCCAAAGGCTGAATGGCTGAGAGTTCCACTTTCGGGTTTCTGCCGGTGGAGCTACAGCGGCCGCAGAGGGCCGAAAGGTGTCCGCGCGCAGCGGCTCCCTGGTGCCCTCTCGAGGAGCGCCTAAGGATTCACGCCTCCCCGAGGGGAAGAAAACCCGCCGGAGGCGCCGGTGCTGCCGGTGGCGGGGCTTCCGGGCGCGCTGTGGAACCGCCTCCCGCTAGGGCTGCGGGCTGGCGACGGTCCCCACGGGGGCGGGAAGCGGCTCCGGCTGCCCTCGCCGGCCTGCGGCGGCGCGGGTCACTCGGGGCTGTGCCTCGTGCCACTGTGTGTGCAGGAAGCAAGCAGGAAATACCCTAAAATAGAATGAAGCGCCATGTTGAGGGCCGCGGACATCGCGAGTGCTGTGGGAATGTGGGCTGAGGTGGAGAGTTATGGTGGCGCCTGTTACAGGCTCAGGGGTCAGGAGAAGCCTAATGGTGGAGGCGGCATCTGAGGAGGGTCTTGAACGCTGGGCAGCCTTTTGCCAGACAGAGATGGAGGAAGCTAGTCTTGTCTGATGAAGGAAACAGGGTGGAGGCATGGAGGGAGCCCTGTAGCGCTGGTGTGAGGAGCAGCGAGCAGGCCAGGCCTGTAAAGCAGAGTGAGGGAACCAGGGTAGCGAAGGCAAGTCGGGGTCCTGTGGTCGCTGAGGAATTTGAATGAAATCAGTAAACAGTTGAGAGGCATCAATCGCAACAGCATGGGATGAAACGAGGAGTAGTCCACGGTGATTCCTCTGCAGAGGTGAGTATTATTAATCGCGTATGTGACACCAAAACCACCACACTCAAGCTGTGGCTCTTTCCCTAAAGTAGAAAACAGAGACCAGTTGGGTTCCAAGCATCCACAAAGATCTTGTTAAATTCCTGATCCCTGGTGGCATCATCGACTTAGGATTGGCCCATCTCAAACCTGACTCAGAAACAAAACCGTCACAATGTGCGGAGATGAGCGTCCTTACCCACTATCATAAGGTATTTTCCGGTGTTTTCACAGTGCTGCGCTTCCTAATCCCCATTCCATGGCAATCCACATGCCATGATGCCCGAAGTCATTAACAAAGGAGACACACAGGGGCTTCTCACATTGGCTTTCCAGGGTTTTGATGAAAATCTGTTTCCTCATCTCTTACAATGTGGTTAGTAATAGTATCATTTAGGGTTGAAGAATTAAATGGTACGAATTATACAGGGTGCTTATTATAACCTACATGGAAAATGTCTAGGAGATGTTAGCTATGCTCATCACCAAGATCGTTACTTGATGGTAATAATCAGGAAGGTCGACACCAAGAAAATGGATACATGCTCTGAGGGAATGAATGTGGACAGATCAGAAGGTTAAGAACAAAGCCGTACAACATGTCTACAGTAAAGGGATAGAGAAAAGAAAGAGAGTCTATAAAAGAAGAAATGAAACAGTTAGAGTGACATTATAGAAATCAAAGCGAAGGAGAGTTTCCAGAAAGGATAATATCATTTAATATTGTAGAAGTTTAGGAGCATAAGATAGAAAAAAGGCCTTGTGGTAACTGACATTGAGGCAGTCTTTGGGGAAGCTCCATTTCCGATAGAGAAGTAGAAAATCAGCTTGAAGCAGGGACTAGGTGAAGAAGCTGTTGGCCAGTCACATGGGGAAATAAATAAGGGATGGCATGTGCCATATTTCTGGATTTCTTTCTTTCTTGCCCAGCCTCTGTATATGCACAGAGTTTGGCAAAAACTTACAAAAAATAAAAAAGAAACCAATTTCGTTTGTAGACTCAAATACAATGCTTTGTGTTAGAATCAAGATAAATTCATGCCTCTTCTATTCTCACTGTCAGTTTTGAAATTAAACATCAGCTTTTCTTCTTCATTAAAATCATTTTCAACCCCTCCCAGGTGTTTGTGGTTTTGGGGAGTTACATAAGTAGTCAGGTCTTGATGAATCCCCAAGCACAGTTTCCCAAGAAGCTACTGGAGGAGGTGCTCACCAAAATATGAAGAGTAAATCAAGACATAGGAAGATATAAGACACAGGGAACAGGAGATTCGATGTAGTAAACAGATTAAGGGAGTTCCCAGGTAGCTGGTAAAGGGATATCATGAGATGACAGCAGTGAACCGGACATGTGCAGCCAGTCCAGATTGGAGCAGGAGACTCAAGCGCTAAGCATATTGAGGGATGCCATTACCAAGTTGCCCATTGCCTTTGCACCATCTTTTTACCATGAGAGCAGCTTACCTGAGTAACTCTGACCAAGGTTTTTCTTTTTGACTTGTCTTAACCAAAACTTACATTAATAATAAACTTGTGGCTCTCCCCAACAAAAAAAAAGAGGGAACAAACACTTTCAGCGAAGGCAGAATTCTGAAATTCTGCTCATATTTTTTTCCAGTAACTTTCCTATGTTTGTGAGGTTATTCAGTCATAAACATCCTAGTGAAATTTTTTTCAAGTTTTACTAATCATAATAATAACTGTGGACGTTTGTTTAAAATGTGTATTCCCGGGCCTCTCACCTGGAGATTCTGATTCAGGAGATCATGTATGGGACTCAGAATACATGTGTTTGACAAATATCACAAGTGGTTCTTATGATCAGGCAAATTTGGGAAACTGACCAGGAATTTATGTTTTTTTTGACTGGCAGCTAGAAAAGGTTCCTAGAGTCTTTGCTTTTTGAAAATAAAATATTTCTTTTTTAAAAGCAAAATTGTATGACTAGATACAACATTTATACATGTGACACATGTACTATTCTGTGTGCTTTTGTCATATTTACAGTTAAAGATGTGTAAGAACACTCTGAGAAAAATTATATATTAAATGAAAAGAGAGGTAAGTCAGGGTGGGGGAGAAATGGGAGGGGTGTGCTTATTGTTGCTAAAAGGTAGAAAAGCCAGAATGATAGCCATCTAAGGTTGCAAATAGCACATTGTAAGTTGAGGGAGCTTCATAATCATGTCTGAAACCTTCTTTGATACACTGAGTTGTAAACAGTGGTTTTGGACGAGATTTGAGGGAGAAACCAACTATGATTTAAAGTGTTCATTTAAAAGGCTTTAATTAAAGGAAAGTCTTTGCATTTATTTGAGCTAATTTAACTTCAGGACTAAAAATTTACTAGCTCTTAACCTCTTAAAAATTTTCTTTCATTTCAAATGAAAGTTTAAGGTGGCCTTTATGTTCGACTGGTATATTTGTGCAAAGACTTAACAGCAAGGTACTGTAAATTTCTAAATGTTTACTTCTTAATTGTGCTGGAAGAAATATACTACTCGAGTATTTTTAAAGCAAAGTAAAACAATTTGTTTTGACAAGTAACACTGTATTTTCCCAGTTTTATTGTGGCAAAGATGAGGCTTAACATTACCAATCATCAGAGAAATGCAAATCAAAACCAAAACGAGATACCATCTTACACCAGTCAGAATAGCTACTATTAAAAAATCAAAAAACAACAGATCTTGGGAGGCTGTGGAGAAAAAGGAACATTTACACATAATTGGTGCAAATGTAAATTAGTTCAGCCACTGTTGAAAGCAGTTTGGAAATTTCTCAAAGAATTGAAAAATAGAATTACCATTCAAGCCAACAATTCTATTACTGGTATATAACCCAAAGAAAATCAGTTATTCTACCAAAAAGACACATGCATTTCAATGTTCATCACAGCACTATTCACGATAGCAAAGACATGGAGTCAGCCTAGGTGCCCATCAACAGTGGATTGGATCAATAAAATGTGGTACGCTTACACTGTATTATTAGGCCATTCTTGCATTGCTATGAAGAAATACCTGAGGCTGGGTAATTTATAAGGAAAAGAGATTTAATTGGCTCACAGCTCTGCAGGCTGTACAGGAAGCATGGTGGTGGCATCTGCATGGTGCCTGTGGAGGCTCCAGGGAGTTTTTACTCATGATGGAAGGCAAAGAGGGAGTAGGCACATCACATGGTCAGAGCAGGAGCAAGAGAGAATGGGAGTGGCAGTAAGTACCACACACCCTTAACACAACCGGATCTTGAAAGAATTCACTGTTACAATGGTGGTATCAGGCCATGAGAGATCCACCCCCATGACCCAAACACCTCCTACCAGGCCCCACCTCCAACACTGAGGATTACATTTCACCATGAGATTTATGGGGGCCATCTTCCAAGCCATTTCATACACCGTGGAATACTATGCAGCCATAAAAATAACAAAATCATGTCCTTTGAAGCAACATGGATGCAGCTGGAGGCCATTATCCTAAGTGAATTAATGCCGGAACATAAAACGAAATACCAAGTGGGAGCTAAACACTGGGTACTCATGGACATAAAGATGGAAAGAATAGACACTGGGACTACTAGAGGGGAGAAGGAGGAAGGCAAGGTTTGACGAACTAACTATTGGGTAATATGCTCATGTATTAATCTGTTCTCACACTGGTATATAGAACTACCTGAGACTGGGTAATTTATAAAGAAAAGAGGTTTAACTGACTCACAGCTCCACAGGCTGTACAGGAAGCATGGCTGGGAGGCTTCAGGAAACTTACAATCATGGCAGAAGGTGAAGGAGGAAGCAAGGCACATTCTACCATGGTGGCAGGAGAGCAAGTGAGACAAGGGGGATGTGCCATATATTTAAACAATCAGATCTCATGAGAACTCAACATCTAAGAACAGCAAGGTGGAAATCTGCCCTCATGAGCTAATCACCTCCCACCAGGTCATTCCCCCTACATTGGGAATTACAATTTGGGTGGGGACACAGAGTCAAACCATATCAAATCAGCATCTGGATGATGGGATCATTCATACCCCAAAACTCAGCATTATGAGATATACCCATGTAACAAACTGGCACATGTACCCCTGAATATAAAATACAAGTTAAAATTATTTTCAAAATAAATTAATAAATGAATAAATAAATGTGATTAAATTAAATTAAAATTTTGAATTAAAAAATTTGACAGTGATTTCAGCTTGACAGTTATGTAAGTTACATAAATGGAAATAGTGAGTTCTGTAGGGTTCGGATCAATTGCACCATCTGTACTAAGTTGATGTCCGTTTTGGATGAAAAGAAAAGAAGAGAAACATAGATCTAATGGAGAAAAATGGACAAGTTTTATGATAGAAAAAGAAGAATGGAGGAAATAGGACTGAGGTTAGTGATTGATAGATATTAATAGACGACTAAGTCAAAAGCCACTGGTTGCAGAAAATATTAATATTGTTTTATTCCAGTCATACAACAAAATCCTATGCCCTGCCTTCAGAGAAAAACCTTTTAGCCCTGTAATTATCTTTATTCCAAGCACCATTCCATTCATTAAGTAGTGTATAGGGTGAATAATAAGTGAATTATTCACAGAATTAAGACAGAAGTTTTGAGTATTTCAGGGTGATATTAATAGTATAATCAATAAACTAAAATAAAATTTGACTAGAGGTGTGATCACCATGAACGCCATGTTGGTATCTTGTTAGATTTGGCAACCCAAAGTTGACAAATTTATTAATAAAATAAACGTTCATTGATTAATTTACAATTAGTAGACAGGCTCTTTTTTCTTCCCTTTCTTTTTCATTCATTCATTCATTCGTTCATTCATTCCTACAGAACAATGACTTTCATTCTAAGATTCCTAGAATCCTAAAGAATTCTTGAATGTCATCATAGGGAGCCAGGTGTGGGGATTCCCAAAAGTTGTATTTAATACTTGAAAAATCTTGAAAAGTTATATATTTACACCAGAAAAAGCTATACGGGTTTTAAGTTATATATATATAGTTGAATGCGTTTTGTTTGTATCCAGATCTAAGTCATTAGAGTTAGTAATGTTGATTATTTCATACTGACCTAATGGGTAGCCTTTATATGTCATTGATTAATTATTAATAAAATAAGAACCCCCCAAAATTACAAAATAAATATATTTTGTGGGATTTTCTTAAGGCTTTTGAAACATAAAATCGGAGGAGAGGATTAAAAGTAATCCTTGATGGTTAAAAAGGCAGGGACCTACTAAGTTAGGAAATTGTATGGAAACAGCAAGATATATACATGGCCCTCAGACCAGCTGCCTGTTTTAATAAATAAAGTTTTATTGGAGCACATCCACGGATCTGTGGTGCTTTCCTGCTACAATGGTAGAGTTGAATGGTTGCTATAGAGACCATACGGTTTGCAAAGCCTAAAATATTTATCATCTGGTCCTTTATAGCAAAAGTGAACCCAGTTTTAGAACATTCACTTTACAAATTAAGATACAGTGGATGCTGCCTTAACGGACCTCCACTTAACTGGTTTGCAATCAGCACTTTCTGGTACCCCTGTACAACTTATTGGCTGATGTCCACTGCACACTGAAAGCCTTTGAGCTACTTTTAATGCCTGTACATTTCTCCTTCTATCACAGAAATTGTATAGTTTCTAAGAGGAAGCTGTGTTCATTCCTAAATATGTTTACACCGTTTGTTCTTGCTCTTGTAGTTATGCAACTTAATTAAATATTATATTGGTAGGCCGAGGCGGGCGGATAACTACGTCAAGAGATCCAGACCATCCTGGCTAACATGGTGAAACCCCGTCTCTACTGAAAATACAAAAAAATTAGCAGGACGTGGTGGCGGGCGCCTGTACTCCCAGCTACTTTGGAGGCTGAGGCAGGAGAATGAGGTGAACCCAGGAAGTGGAGCTTGCAGTGAGCACAGATCACACCACTGCACTCCAGCCTGTGCGGCAGAGTGAGACTCCATCTCAAAAATAAAATAAAATAAAAAATAAATAAATATTATGTAAACT
>NW_026654241.1:7822-9438 GCF_009828535.3 Hylobates moloch
TAGATAAGAGATTTCTAAATGGCCCCTGCACAGCCAACCCAGTTCCTGAAAGAAACGTCTAAGTTACGTGGTCCAAACCAGAGCAACGTGGTTTTTAAATGGAAAGCTCTGAGCAGCACAGGTTTCCTTGTGGGAGCAGGAGCACTTGGAGCCGGACGGATGCTTGTGAGGCAGAAAGCGCCTGGGAGGCCGAGGGCTTTCACACCGCGCCGGGCACCACGCTGCCAGCAGAGGCCAACGGTGAGCAAACAGTGCCACCCCCTGGCACCGGCTCAGAGACACTCACGCACGGGCTCTGCAAAGCCAGGCGTGTCCTGAGAGAGGCGGGGTGAACGAACATCCCGGAGCAGCTGAGATTCCCGTGCAGTGTCCCAGAGGGGGGCTCGTCTGGGGAGACAGCTGCCCTGGGGTGAAGCCCACCCTCTCTCCAGCTGGATGGCTCCAGCACAGCCCTGTCCCGAAGCTGCAACGCAGAAACCGCCTGGACCCTTCACAATCACCCTCCGAGGCTGCCACGTGTATCTCAATCTCTCTTCTTCAGAGCAGGAAAACGAGGCAGACCGGCCCACACAGCTGGGGAGCAGCAGCAGAGTCGGGAGACAACGCCAGGGCGTCTGAGAGCCGCGCCCGCTCCCTGACATCAGGGCGACAGACCTCTAGGACGGAGACCCAGGTGGGAACAGCCACTGCCTGAGAACAGCCAGATGTGGCTGCGTGGGGCCCCTCGGGTGTGTGGGGACGGCTGGACTGAGGCACCCGGTGCGGAGTGAACTCACCGTTCACTCATTCACCCGCCCACCGACACCCACCACGGCCTCAACGCAGGCCTTGCTCCAGGCACTGGAGCTACAGTGGCCTCGGTTTTTTTGTTTTTTGTTTTCTGCTGCATCGCCCAGGCTGGAGTGCAGTGGCGCGATCTCAGGTCATTGCAACCTCCGCCTCCCAGGTTCAAGTGATTCTCCTGCCTCAGCCTCCTGAGTAGCTGGGATTACAGGCACCTGCCACTATGCCTGGCTAATTTTTCTATTTTTTTTTTTTAATTATACAATGGTGCGATCTTGGCTCACTGCAACCTCCACCTCCCGGGTTCAAGCAATTCTCCTACCTCAGCCTCCCACATAGCTGGGATTACAGGCACCTGCCACCATGCCCCGCTAATTTTGTAATTTTTTAAGTTGAGATGAGGTTTCACCATGTTGGCCAGGCTGGTCTCAAGCTCCTGAGCTCAAGTGATCCTCCTGCCTTGGCCTCCCAAAGTGCTGGAATTACAGGCTTAAGCCACCACATTCAGCTCATTTTTGTTTTTTGCTTTTTGATTTTTTGTTGGGGCAGGGGGGACAGGGTCTTGCTCTGTGTTGCCCAGGCTGGAGGGCAGCTGTGCGATTGTATTAATAGCTCACTGCAGCCTCGACCTCCGGAGTTCAGGTAATCCTCCCACCTCAGCCTCCTGAGTAGCTGGGACCACAGGCATGAGCCACCACGCCCAGCTAAGTTTTAAATATTTTATAGACATGGGGTCTTTCTCTGTTGACCAGGCTGGTCTCCAACTCCTGGCCTCAAGCAATCCTCCCATCTTGGCCTCCTACAGTTCTGGGGTTTCGGGTGTGGGCCTGCAC
>NW_026654242.1:0-9437 GCF_009828535.3 Hylobates moloch
AAATTAGAGCCCTATCCCTTGTCATACATAAAAATCAAATAAAAATGCAGGAAAAACTTAAATCTAAGACCTCAAACTAGGAAACTACTAAAAGAAAACACTGGGGAAATTCTCCATGACATTGGAGTGGGCAAAGATTTCTTGAGTAATTACCCCACAAGCACAGGCAACCAAAGCAAAAATAAACAAATGGGATCTTGTCATGTCAAAAAGCTTCTGCACAACCAAGGAAACAATCACAAAAAATGAAGAGACAACCCACAGCATGGAGAAAATATTTGCAAAGGAGCTCAAACAACTCTATAGGAAAAAAACCAATAATCCGACTTGAAAATGGGCAAAAGATCTGAATAGACATGTCTTAAAAGAAGACATACAAATGTCAAACAGGCATATGACAAGATGTTTAACATTACTGATCATCAGATAAATGCAAGTCAAAACTACAATGAGATATCATCTCACCCCAGTTAAAATGGCTTCTAGCCGGTGGGCCCTCCCACCGCTATTGTGCGGGGGAAGATGTAGCAGCTTCTTCTCCGAACTTCCCCTTTGCCTTCGGACTTCTCCGGGGCCAGCAGCTGCCCGACCAGGGGCCTGGGGCCACGGGCTCAGCCGACGACCATGGGCTCCGTGTCCAACCAGCAGTTTGCAGGTGGCTGTGCCAAGGCGGCAGAAGAGGCGCCCGAGGAGGCGCTGGAGGACGCGGCCCGGGCAGCAGAAGAGCCTCAGCTGCTGCACAGTGTGGGCATCTGTAAGTAGTTCAACGTGCGAATGGGGTTCGGCTTCCTATCCATGACCGCCCGGGCCGGGGTCGCGCTCGACCCCCCAGTGGACGTCTTTGTGCACCAGAGTAAGCTGCACATGGAGGGGTTCCGGAGCTTGAAGGAGGGTGAGGCAGTGGAGTTCATGTTTAAGAAGTCAGCCAAGGGTCTGGTATCCATCCGTGTCACCGGACCTGGTGGAGTATTCTGTATTGAGAGTGAGAGGCGGCCAAAAGGGAAGAACATGCAGAAGCACAGATCAAAAGGAGACAGGTGCTACAACTGTGGAGGTCTAGACCATCATGCCAAGGAATGCAAGCTGCCACCCCAGCCCAAGAAGTGCCACTTCTGCCAGAGCATCAGCCATATGGTAGCCTCATGTCCGCTGAAGGCCCAGCAGGGCCCTAGTGCACAGGGAAAGCCAACCTACTTTCAGGAGGAAGAAGAAGAAATCCACAGCCCTGCCCTGCTCCCGGAGGCGCAGAATTGAGCCACGATGGGTGGGGGCTATTCTTTTGCTATCAGGAAGTTTCGAGGAGCAGGCAGAGTGGAGAAAGTGGGAATAGGATGCATCGGGGCTAGCTGGCACTGCCATGTATCTCAGGCTTGGGTTCACACCATCACCCTTTCTTCCCTGTAGGTGGGGGGAAAGGGTGAGTCAAAGGAACTCCAACCATGCTCTGTCCAAATGCAAGTGAGGGTTCTGGGGGCAACCAGGATGGGGGAATCACCCTACAATCTGCATACTTTGAGTCTCCATCCCCAGAATTTCCAGCTTTTGAAAGTGGCGTGGATAGGGAAGTTGTTTTCCTTTTAAAGAAGGATATATAATAATTCCCATGCCAGAGTGAAATGATCAGGTATAAGACCAGATTCATGGAGCCAAGCCACTACATTCTGTGGAAGGGAATCTCTCAGGAGTAAGCAGCGTTTTTTTTCACATCTTGTATCCTCATACCCACTTTTGGGATAGGGAGCTGGCAACTGTCCCAAGCAATGGGTAATGATGATGGCAAAAAGGGTGTTTGGGGGAACAGCTGCAGACCTGCTGCTCTATGCTCACCCCCACCCCATTCTGGACCAATGTGATTTTATTTATTTGCTCCCTTGGATACTGCACCTTGGGTCCCACTTTCTCCAGGGTGCCAACTGCACTAGCTGTGTGCGAATGACGTATCTTGTGCATTTTAACTTTTTTTCCTTAATGTAAATATTCTGGTTCTGTATTTTTGCATATTTTAATCTAAGGCCCACATTTCCTGCACTGTGTTCTCAGGTACATGAGCAATCTCAGGGACAGCCAGCAGCAGCTCCAGGTCTGCGCAGCAGGAATACTTTTTGTTGTTTTTGCCACTGTGGAGAGCAACTATTTGGAGTGCATAGCCTATTGAACTACCTCATTTTTGCCAATAGGAGCTGGCTTTTCTGCCATAGTGTCCTCTTGAAACCCCCTCTGCCTTGAAAATGTTTTATGGGAGACTAGGTTTTAACTGGGTTGCCCCATGACTTGATTGCCTTCTACTGGAAGATTGGGAATTAGTCTAAACAGGAAATGGTGGTACACAGAGGCTAGGAGAGGCTGGGCCAGGTGAAAAGCCCAGCGAGCAAGCCAAGATTAGATGACAGTTGTCTAATCCTAGGGCACAGGACGTGCTTTACATCTCCAGATCCATTGTTCACCAGATTAGGTTAGGCCTACCATGTACCACAGGGTGTGTGTGTGTTTGTAAAACTAGAGTTGCTAAGGATAAGTTTAAAGACCAATATCCCTGTACTTAATCCTGTGCTGTCGAGGGATGGATGTATGAAGTAAGGTAAGATCCTTAACCTTTCAAAATTCTCGGGTTCCAGGGAGACACATAAGCGAGGGCTTTGTGGTGCCTGGGGCCTGTGTCCTGCCCTGCTGCAGTAGTGATTAATAGTGTCATGGTAGCTAAAGGAGAAAAAGGGGGTTTCGTTTACATGCTGTGAGATCACTGCAAACCTACCTCACTGTGTTGAAATGGGACAAATGCAATGGAACGCATTGGGTGGTATGTGTCTGATCCTGGGTTCTTGTCTCCCCTAAATGCTGCCCCCCCAAGTTACTGTATTTGTCTGGGCTTTGTAGGACTTCACTAAGTTGATTGCTAGGTGGCCTAGTTTGTGTAAATATAATGTATTGGTCTTTCTCCATGTTCTTTGGGGGTTTTGTTTACAAACTTCTTTTTGTATTGAGAGAAAAATAGCCAAAGCATCTTTGACAGAAGGTTCTGCACCAGGCAAAAAGATCTGAAACATTAGTTTGGGGGGCCCTCTTCTTAAAGTGGGGATCTTGAACCATCCTTTCTTTTGTATTCCCCTTCCCTTACTACCTATTAGACCAGATCTTCTGTCCTAAAAACTTGTCTTCTACCCTGCCGTCTTTTCTGTTCACCCCCAAAAGAAAACTTACACACCCACACACATACACATTTAATGCTTGGAGTGTCTCCACAACTCTTAAACAATGTATGCAAAAATCCTGAAGCTAGGAAAACCCTCCATCCCTTGTTTCCAACCTCCTAAGTCAAGACCATTACCATTTCTTTCTTCTTTTTTTTTTTTTTTTGAGATGGAGTCTTGCTGTGTCGCCCAGGCTGGAGTGCAGTGGCATGATTGGCTCACTGTAGCCTCTGCCTCTTGGGTTCTGGTGATTCTCCTGCCTCGTCCTCCTGAGTAGCTGGGATTTCAGGCACCCGCCACGCCCAGCAAATTTTTGTATTTTTAGTGGAGACGGGGTTTCACCGTGTTGTCCAGGCTGGTCTGGAACTCCTGACCTCAGGTGATCTGCCCACCTTGGCTTCCCAAAGTGCTGGGATTACAGGCATGAGCCACCATGCTAGGCCAACCATTTCTTGATGTATTCATGCCAAACACTTAAGACACTGCTGTAGCCTGGGCCCGGTGGCTCACGCCTGTAATCCCAGCACTTTGGAAGGCTGAGGCAGGTGGATCACAAGGTCAGGAGTTCAAAACCATCCTAGCCAACATGGTGAAACCCCGTCTCTACTAAAATACAAAAAAATTGGCCGGGTGTGGTGGCACATACCTGTAGTCCTGGCTATTCAGGAGGCTGAGGCAGGGGAGTTGCTTGGGCCAAGGAGTCAGAGGTTGCAGTGAGCTGAGATCGCACCACTGTACTCCAGCCTGGTTACAGAGCGGGACTCTGTCTCAAAAAAAAAAAAAAAAAAAAAAAAAAACCACACTACTGTATTTTGGATGGATCAAACCTACTTAATTTTAATTTCTAATCCTAAAGTAAAGAGATGCAATTGGGGGCCTTCCATGTAGAAAGTGGGGTCAGGAGGCCAAGAAAGGGAATATGAATGTATATCCAAGTCACTCAGGAACTTTTATGCAGGTGCTAGAAACTTATGTCAAAGTGGCCACAAGATTGTTTAATAGGAGACGAACGAATGTAACTCCACGTTTACTGCTAGAAACCAAAGCTTTGTGTAAAATCTTGAATTTATGGGGAGGGAGGGTAGGAAAGCCTGTACCTGTGTGTTTTTTTCCTGATCCTTTTCCCTCATTCCTGAACTGCAGGAGACTGAGCCCCTTTGGGCTTTGGTGACCCCATCACTGGGGTGTGTTTATTTGATGGTAGATTTTGCTGTACTGGGTACTTCCTTTCCCATTTTCTAATCATTTTTTAACACATGCTGACTCTTCCTTTCTCCTTTCCCTGGGAAAATACAATGGATAAATAAAGACTTATTGGTACTCAAAAAAAAAATGGCTTCTATCCAAAAGACAGGCAATAATAAATGCTAACAAGGATATGGAGAAAATGAAACTTTTGTACAGTGTTAATAGGAATGCAAATTAGTACAGCCACTATGGAAAACAGGGCAGAGGTTCCTCAAAAAACTAAAAATAGAATTAACATATGATCCAGCAATCTCACTGCTAGGTATATACCCAAAAGAAAGGAAATTAGTGTGTCAAAGAGATATCTGCAGGCCCATCTTTGTCGTAGCACTGTTCACAATAGTGAAGATCTGGAAGCAAGCTAAGTGTCCATCAACAGATGAATGGAAAAAGAAAATGTGTTACTTATGCATAATGGAGTACTATTCAGCCATAAAAAAGAATGAGATCCTGTCATTTGCAAAAACTTGGATGGAACTGGAGATCATTAAGTTCCGCAAAATAAGCCAGGAACAGAAAGACAAACTTCACATGTTCTCAATTATTTGTGGGAGCTAAAAATTAAAACAATTGAACTCTGCAGATCAACAGTAGGATGATGGTTCACAGAGGTTGGGAAGGATAGAGGGGGTTGGGGAAAGTGGGGATGGTTAACGGGTACAAAAATATAGTTAGAGAGAATGAATAAGATCTAGTATTTGATAGCACAATAGGGTAATACAGTCAAGAATAATTTATTGAACATTTTAAAATAACTATAAGAGTGTAATTGGATTGTACAAATAAAGGATCGATGTTTGAGATGACAGATATCCCGTTTATCCTGATGTCATTATTATGTATGATATGCCTGTTATCAAAATATCTCATTTACCTCATAAATATATATACCTGCTAAGCTCCCATAAAAATTTAAATTTTTTTTACATTAAAAAAATCAACTGCATTTCTGAAATGAGTAAAAATCATCTAGGAGAAGAATTTACAAAGATATAATTTCTAATATACTGTACAATTCCTAGATAAACTGACAAAATGATACCCTAAACCTTTATAGAGCAAATAAGCTTCATCAAAAGATTAGGGCTAAAGACTGAAAAAAAAAAAAAATAGAGAGTAGAATCCATTTTGGACAGTCTCGATGTTGCAAAAAATGTCAATTCTTAAGTTGATCTAGCAATTAAATGTGATCCAAACCAGAATTCCAACAGGGTTTTTGTAAAACTTATAAAGACCTTATAAAATGTATATAAACAAAAACAGGGCAAAAGTAGTCAAGACAAGCCTGATGAAAAAAATCAAGGTGGGGCAATTAGCAATTTATAAAGATATAATAAAACCGTCTGGCATGGTGGCTCATGCCTGTAATCCCAGCACTTTGGGAGGCCAAGGTGGGCAGATCATGAGGTCAGGAGATCGAGACCATCCTGGCTAACACGGTAAAACCCTGTCTTTACTAAAAATACAAAAAGTTAGCCTGGCGTGGTGGCAGACACCTGTAGTCCCAGCTACTCAGGAGGCTGAGGCAGGAGAATGGTGTAAACCCAGGAGGCGGAGCTTGCAGTGAGCTGAGATTGCGCCACTGCACTCCAGCCTGGGCGACGAGCGAGACTCCATCTCAAAAAAGAAAAGAAAAAGAAAAAGAAAAGAAAAGATACAATAAAATTATAGTAATGTAGACAAACCAATTGAACTAACTGGAAATTGGCAGAAAGAAACTCAAGTATATTTATTTGATAACGTGATTTGTGAAAGATCTAGCATTGCCAATTTTTGAGAAAAGAAGGGAATGTTCAATAAATAGAAGAATATAAAATCAGATCACTTCCTCACACCATATATAATAAATTCCCAGTGGATTAAATCTTATCATTAAAAGCAGAACTACAAAAACTTTCAGAAGACCATTTAGAAGAATGATGTTATGGCCTCAACCTAGAAAAGATTTGCTAAACAAGAAATGAAAAAAAAAGCATAAATACAAAAAATCAACTCAAGATGGATTAAAGACTTAAATGTAAAACCCAAAACTATAAAAACCCTGGAAGAGAACCTAGGCAATACCATCCTGGACATAGGTCCTAGCAAAGACTTTATGACAAAGACACCAAAAGCAATTGCAACGAAAGCAAACATTGACAAATGGGATCTAGTTAAACTTAAGAGCTTCTGCACGTCTGCCCAGCAAAAGAAACTGTCAAGAGAGTAAACAGACAACCTACAGAATGGGAGAAAATGTTTGCATCTGACTAGGGTCTAATATCCAGCATCAATAAGGAACTTAAACAAATTTACAAGATAAAAACAACCCCATTAAAAAGTGAGCAAAGGACATGAACAGACAATTCTCAAAAGAAGACATACATGTGGCCAACAAGCATACGGGAAAAAAAAGCTCAATATCACTGATCATTAGAGAAATGCAAATCAGAACCACAATGAGATACCATCTCACACCAGTCAGAATGGCTACTATAAAAAAATAAAAAAATAACAGATGCTGGCAAGGTTGTGGAGCAAAGAGAACACTTATACGCTGTTGACAGGAATGTAAATTAGTTCAACCATTGTGGAAAGCAGTATGGCCACTGCTCAAACGGCTAAAAGCAGAACTACCATTTGACCCAGCAACCCCATTACTGCATATATACCCAGAGGAATATAAATCATTCTACAGTAAAGATACACGTGAATATTCATTGCAGTACTATTCACAATAGCAAAGACATCAAATCAACCTAAATGCCCATCAATGACAGATTGGATAAAGAAAATATGGTACATATACCCACGGAATACTATGCAGCGATAAAAAAGAATGAGATCATTTCTTTTGCAAGAACATGAATGGAGCTAGAGGCTATTATACTTAGCAAACTATTAAAAACATAGGAACAGAAAACCAAATATTGTATGTTCTCACTTATAAGTGGGAGATAAATGACAAGAACATAAGAACACTAAGAAAGAAACAACGGACACTGGAGTCTACTTGAGAGGGGAGGGTGGGAGGAGGGAGAGGAGAGAAAAGGGAACTACTGGGTACTGGGCATAATACCTGGGTGATGATGTGTGTTTACCTATGTAGCAAACCTTCACATGTACCCCCAAACCTAAAATAAAGGTTTTAAAAAAGCATCAATGAGAGAAATTAATAAACTTGACCATTTTAAGAACCTCTCCAAGTCATAAAAACAAGTCATAAGCTGAGAGATGTTCGCACAAATGATTAGTCTGCAAAACGTGTAAACAAGCCTTTTAAAAATCAGTGAAAAGGCCAGGTGCGGTGGCTCACACCTGTAATTCCAGCACCTTGGGAGGCTGAGGCAGGCAGATCACCTGAGGTCAGGAGCTCGAGACCAGCCTGGCCAACATGGTAAAACCCCATCTCTACTGAAAATGCAAAAATTAGCCAGGCATGGTGGCAGGCACCTGTAGTCCCAGCTACTCGGGAGGCTGAGGCAGGAGAATCATTTGAACTTGGGAGGCAGATGTTGCAGTGAACCAAGATTGTGCCATCGCACTCCAGCCTGGGGGACAAGAGTGAGACTTTGTCTCAAAAAAACAAAAAAATTTTAAAAAAAGATGAAAAAAAAGATGTCAACACACTTGAAAAAAATGAGGAAAAAAACTTGGGGCACATTTCACTGATGAGGAATTATGAATGGCTCATAAACATATAAAATATGGTCAATATACTTAGAAATATAAAAAATATAAAGTAATATCACAATGAGGTGATATTTTACAATTTTATAGATTGGCATAAATTAAAAATTTACAATAAAAATGTTCAAGATGTGAAACACTACTAGTGGGTATATGAATTGGTACTTTTACTCAGGGAAACAATTATTAAGATAATAATACAATCTACCTCAACATGGTACCAGAGAAATGCGCATATTCTTCAGTAAATAACACAGTGCCAGCCAGGCGTGGTGGCTCACACCTGTAATCTCAGCACTTTGGGAGGCCGAGGCGGGTGGATCACTCAAGGTCAGGCGTTCGAGACCAGCCAGGCCAACATGGCAATACCCTGTCTCTACTAAAAATACAAAAAAATCAGCAGAGCATGGTGGTGTGCACCTGTAATCCTAGCTACTTCAGAGGCTGAGGCAGGAGAATCACTTGAACTCGAGAAGTGGAGGTTTCAGTGAGCCAAGATCATGCCATTGCACTCCACCTGGGTGCCACAGTGAAACTCTGTCTCATAATCCCAGCTACTCGGGAGGCTGAGGCAGGAGAATCACTTGAACCTGGGAGGTAGACGTTGCAGTGAGCCGAGATCACACCATTGCACTCCAGCCTGGGCAACAAGAGCAAAACTCCATCTCAAAAAAAGTAAATAAATAAAATAAAATAAAAATAAGTAGCCCAGTGCCATATACACACTGCAACTTGAAAAATAGAGGCAGCAAATTCCCAGCAGGCAGCAAACTACATGCAATTAAATATGTACCAGCTGAAGGTATAAATACACATCTTCATATATACACATATACATATCTATACGTATATGTGTATATATACACATATACATATGTATACGTATATGTGTATATATATACATATATTAGGTAATTATTTTTGGAATGTTGCAGGGTTTTGTATAAACAGTAAGTTCTTCAAAGATACATGCAATTCTGCAAATATACAAAACCCAATTCATGAAGCAGAATCAAAATATAAAGGAAAAAATAAAGAGGAAACAGGAATTTCCAAAGATGCTCAAGCTCTAATTCAGTTTAAAATTTAAAACCAAAAGCCAAGAAAACCATCTGTGATTTATTTTTATTCAGCTCTACGTTTACAAGCAGGGTACAAAATACTGGTTCAGCTAATTACAATGTAGCATTTCAACTATGCAGAAGTAACTCCTATTTCATCCTCTTCATCTTTAAAAGCCATTAAATAAAGAAGTTACATTCTAGCATCATTAAATTTCCTTTCTCAAGTTGACAAATAAATAGAAAATGTCTATTCTAATTTTTTAAAGCA
>NW_026654243.1:0-9432 GCF_009828535.3 Hylobates moloch
AAATTAGAGCCCTATCCCTTGTCATACATAAAAATCAAATAAAAATGCAGGAAAAACTTAAATCTAAGACCTCAAACTAGGAAACTACTAAAAGAAAACACTGGGGAAATTCTTCATGACATTGGAGTGGGCAAAGATTTCTTGAGTAATTACCCCACAAGCACAGGCAACCAAAGCAAAAATAAACAAATGGGATCTTGTCATGTCAAAAAGCTTCTGCACAAGCAAGGAAACAATCACAAAAAATGAAGAGACAACCCACAGCATGGAGAAAATATTTGCAAAGGAGCTCAAACAACTCTATAGGAAAAAAACCAATAATCCGACTTGAAAATGGGCAAAAGATCTGAATAGACATGTCTTAAAAGAAGACATACAAATGTCAAACAGGCATATGACAAGATGTTTAACATTACTGATCATCAGATAAATGCAAGTCAAAACTACAATGAGATATCATCTCACCCCAGTTAAAATGGCTTCTAGCCGGTGGGCCCTCCCACCGCTATTGTGCGGGGGAAGATGTAGCAGCTTCTTCTCCGAACTTCCCCTTTGCCTTCGGACTTCTCCGGGGCCAGCAGCTGCCCGACCAGGGGCCTGGGGCCACGGGCTCAGCCGACGACCATGGGCTCCGTGTCCAACCAGCAGTTTGCAGGTGGCTGTGCCAAGGCGGCAGAAGAGGCGCCCGAGGAGGCGCTGGAGGACGCGGCCCGGGCAGCAGAAGAGCCTCAGCTGCTGCACAGTGTGGGCATCTGTAAGTAGTTCAACGTGCGAATGGGGTTCGGCTTCCTATCCATGACCGCCCGGGCCGGGGTCGCGCTTGACCCCCCAGTGGACGTCTTTGTGCACCAGAGTAAGCTGCACATGGAGGGGTTCCGGAGCTTGAAGGAGGGTGAGGCAGTGGAGTTCATGTTTAAGAAGTCAGCCAAGGGTCTGGAATCCATCCGTGTCACCGGACCTGGTGGAGTATTCTGTATTGAGAGTGAGAGGCGGCCAAAAGGGAAGAACATGCAGAAGCACAGATCAAAAGGAGACAGGTGCTACAACTGTGGAGGTCTAGACCATCATGCCAAGGAATGCAAGCTGCCACCCCAGCCCAAGAAGTGCCACTTCTGCCAGAGCATCAGCCATATGGTAGCCTCATGTCCGCTGAAGGCCCAGCAGGGCCCTAGTGCACAGGGAAAGCCAACCTACTTTCAGGAGGAAGAAGAAGAAATCCACAGCCCTGCCCTGCTCCCGGAGGCGCAGAATTGAGCCACGATGGGTGGGGGCTATTCTTTTGCTACCAGGAAGTTTCGAGGAGCAGGCAGAGTGGAGAAAGTGGGAATAGGATGCATCGGGGCTAGCTGGCACTGCCATGTATCTCAGGCTTGGGTTCACACCATCACCCTTTCTTCCCTGTAGGTGGGGGGAAAGGGTGAGTCAAAGGAACTCCAACCATGCTCTGTCCAAATGCAAGTGAGGGTTCTGGGGGCAACCAGGATGGGGGAATCACCCTACAATCTGCATACTTTGAGTCTCCATCCCCAGAATTTCCAGCTTTTGAAAGTGGCGTGGATAGGGAAGTTGTTTTCCTTTTAAAGAAGGATATATAATAATTCCCATGCCAGAGTGAAATGATTAGGTATAAGACCAGATTCATGGAGCCAAGCCACTACATTCTGTGGAAGGGAATCTCTCAGGAGTAAGCAGTGTTTTTTTTCACATCTTGTATCCTCATACCCACTTTTGGGATAGGGAGCTGGCAACTGTCCCAAGCAATGGGTAATGATGATGGCAAAAAGGGTGTTTGGGGGAACAGCTGCAGACCTGCTGCTCTATGCTCACCCCCACCCCATTCTGGGCCAATGTGATTTTATTTATTTGCTCCCTTGGATACTGCACCTTGGGTCCCACTTTCTCCAGGGTGCCAACTGCACTAGCTGTGTGCGAATGACGTATCTTGTGCATTTTAACTTTTTTTCCTTAATATAAATATTCTGGTTCTGTATTTTTGCATATTTTAATCTAAGGCCCACATTTCCTGCACTGTGTTCTCAGGTACAGGAGCAATCTCAGGGATAGCCAGCAGCAGCTCCAGGTCTGCGCAGCAGGAATACTTTTTGTTGTTTTTGCCACTGTGGAGAGCAACTATTTGGAGTGCATAGCCTATTGAACTACCTCATTTTTGCCAATAAGAGCTGGCTTTTCTGCCATAGTGTCCTCTTGAAACCCCCTCTGCCTTGAAAATGTTTTATGGGAGACTAGGTTTTAACTGGGTTGCCCCATGACTTGATTGCCTTCTACTGGAAGATTGGGAATTAGTCTAAACAGGAAATGGTGGTACACAGAGGCTAGGAGAGGCTGGGCCAGGTGAAAAGCCCAGCGAGCAAGCCAAGATTAGATGACAGTTGTCTAATCCTAGGGCACAGGACGTGCTTTACATCTCCAGATCCATTGTTCACCAGATTAGGTTAGGCCTACCATGTACCACAGGGTGTGTGTGTGTTTGTAAAACTAGAGTTGCTAAGGATAAGTTTAAAGACCAATATCCCTGTACTTAATCCTGTGCTGTCGAGGGATGGATGTATGAAGTAAGGTAAGATCCTTAACCTTTCAAAATTCTCGGGTTCCAGGGAGACACATAAGCGAGGGCTTTGTGGTGCCTGGGGCCTGTGTCCTGCCCTGCTGCAGTAGTGATTAATAGTGTCATGGTAGCTAAAGGAGAAAAAGGGGGGTTCGTTTACATGCTGTGAGATCACTGCAAACCTACCTCACTGTGTTGAAATGGGACAAATGCAATGGAACGCATTGGGTGGTATGTGTCTGATCCTGGGTTCTTGTCTCCCCTAAATGCTGCCCCCCCAAGTTACTGTATTTGTCTGGGCTTTGTAGGACTTCACTAAGTTGATTGCTAGGTGGCCTAGTTTGTGTAAATATAATGTATTGGTCTTTCTCCATGTTCTTTGGGGGTTTTGTTTACAAACTTCTTTTTGTATTGAGAGAAAAATAGCCAAAGCATCTTTGACAGAAGGTTCTGCACCAGGCAAAAAGATCTGAAACATTAGTTTGGGGGCCCTCTTCTTAAAGTGGGGATCTTGAACCATCCTTTCTTTTGTATTCCCCTTCCCTTACTACCTATTAGACCAGATCTTCTGTCCTAAAAACTTGTCTTCTACCCTGCCGTCTTTTCTGTTCACCCCCAAAAGAAAACTTACACACCCACACACATACACATTTAATGCTTGGAGTGTCTCCACAACTCTTAAACAATGTATGCAAAAATCCTGAAGCTAGGAAAACCCTCCATCCCTTGTTTCCAACCTCCTAAGTCAAGACCATTACCATTTCTTTCTTCTTTTTTTTTTTTTTTTTGAGATGGAGTCTTGCTGTGTCGCCCAGGCTGGAGTGCAGTGGCATGATTGGCTCACTGTAGCCTCTGCCTCTTGGGTTCTGGTGATTCTCCTGCCTCGTCCTCCTGAGTAGCTGGGATTTCAGGCACCCGCCACGCCCAGCAAATTTTTGTATTTTTAGTGGAGACGGGGTTTCACCGTGTTGTCCAGGCTGGTCTGGAACTCCTGACCTCAGGTGATCTGCCCACCTTGGCTTCCCAAAGTGCTGGGATTACAGGCATGAGCCACCATGCTAGGCCAACCATTTCTTGATGTATTCATGCCAAACACTTAAGACACTGCTGTAGCCTGGGCCCGGTGGCTCACGCCTGTAATCCCAGCACTTTGGAAGGCTGAGGCAGGTGGATCACAAGGTCAGGAGTTCAAAACCATCCTAGCCAACATGGTGAAACCCCGTCTCTACTAAAATACAAAAAAATTGGCCGGGTGTGGTGGCACATACCTGTAGTCCTGGCTATTCAGGAGGCTGAGGCAGGGGAGTTGCTTGGGCCAAGGAGTCAGAGGTTGCAGTGAGCTGAGATCGCACCACTGTACTCCAGCCTGGTTACAGAGCGGGACTCTGTCTCAAAAAAAAAAAAAAAAAAAAAAAAAAACCACACTACTGTATTTTGGATGGATCAAACCTACTTAATTTTAATTTCTAATCCTAAAGTAAAGAGATGCAATTGGGGGCCTTCCATGTAGAAAGTGGGGTCAGGAGGCCAAGAAAGGGAATATGAATGTATATCTAAGTCACTCAGGAACTTTTATGCAGGTGCTAGAAACTTATGTCAAAGTGGCCACAAGATTGTTTAATAGGAGACGAACGAATGTAACTCCACGTTTACTGCTAGAAACCAAAGCTTTGTGTAAAATCTTGAATTTATGGGGAGGGAGGGTAGGAAAGCCTGTACCTGTGTGTTTTTTTCCTGATCCTTTTCCCTCATTCCTGAACTGCAGGAGACTGAGCCCCTTTGGGCTTTGGTGACCCCATCACTGGGGTGTGTTTATTTGATGGTAGATTTTGCTGTACTGGGTACTTCCTTTCCCATTTTCTAATCATTTTTTAACACATGCTGACTCTTCCTTTCTCCTTTCCCTGGGAAAATACAATGGATAAATAAAGACTTATTGGTACTCAAAAAAAAAATGGCTTCTATCCAAAAGACAGGCAATAATAAATGCTAACAAGGATATGGAGAAAATGAAACTTTTGTACAGTGTTAATAGGAATGCAAATTAGTACAGCCACTATGGAAAACAGGGCAGAGGTTCCTCAAAAAACTAAAAATAGAATTAACATATGATCCAGCAATCTCACTGCTAGGTATATACCCAAAAGAAAGGAAATTAGTGTGTCAAAGAGATATCTGCAGGCCCATCTTTGTCGTAGCACTGTTCACAATAGTGAAGATCTGGAAGCAAGCTAAGTGTCCATCAACAGATGAATGGAAAAAGAAAATGTGTTACTTATGCATAATGGAGTACTATTCAGCCATAAAAAAG
Organism: Hylobates moloch; assembly: GCF_009828535.3. Classification (NCBI taxonomy): domain Eukaryota; kingdom Metazoa; phylum Chordata; class Mammalia; order Primates; family Hylobatidae; genus Hylobates; species Hylobates moloch. The sequence continues at coordinate 4,878 of NW_026654243.1, forward strand.
AATGAGATCCTGTCATTTGCAAAAACTTGGATGGAACTGGAGATCATTAAGTTCCGCAAAATAAGCCAGGAACAGAAAGACAAACTTCACATGTTCTCAATTATTTGTGGGAGCTAAAAATTAAAACAATTGAACTCTGCAGATCAACAGTAGGATGATGGTTCACAGAGGTTGGGAAGGATAGAGGGGGTTGGGGAAAGTGGGGATGGTTAACGGGTACAAAAATATAGTTAGAGAGAATGAATAAGATCTAGTATTTGATAGCACAATAGGGTAATACAGTCAAGAATAATTTATTGAACATTTTTAAATAACTATAAGAGTGTAATTGGATTGTACAAATAAAGGATCGATGTTTGAGATGACAGATATCCCGTTTATCCTGATGTCATTATTATGTATGATATGCCTGTTATCAAAATATCTCATTTACCTCATAAATATATATACCTGCTAAGCTCCCATAAAAATTTAAATTTTTTTTACATTAAAAAAATCAACTGCATTTCTGAAATGAGTAAAAATCATCTAGGAGAAGAATTTACAAAGATATAATTTCTAATATACTGTACAATTCCTAGATAAACTGACAAAATGATACCCTAAACCTTTATAGAGCAAATAAGCTTCATCAAAAGATTAGGGCTAAAGACTGAAAAAAAAAAATAGAGAGTAGAATCCATTTTGGACAGTCTCAGTGTTGCAAAAAATATCAGTTCTTAAGTTGATCTAGCAATTAAATGTGATCCAAACCAGAATTCCAACAGGGTTTTTGTAAAACTTATAATGACCTTATAAAATGTATATAAACAAAAACAGGGCAAAAGTAGTCAAGACAAGCCTGATGAAAAAAATCAAGGTGGGGCAATTAGCAATTTATAAAGATATAATAAAACCGTCTGGCATGGTGGCTCATGCCTGTAATCCCAGCACTTTGGGAGGCCGAGGTGGGCAGATCATGAGGTCAGGAGATCGAGACCATCCTGGCTAACACGGTAAAACCCTGTCTTTACTAAAAATACAAAAAGTTAGCCTGGCGTGGTGGCAGACACCTGTAGTCCCAGCTACTCAGGAGGCTGAGGCAGGAGAATGGTGTAAACCCAGGAGGCGGAGCTTGCAGTGAGCTGAGATTGCGCCACTGCACTCCAGCCTGGGCGACGAGCGAGACTCCATCTCAAAAAAGAAAAGAAAAAGAAAAAGAAAAGAAAAGATACAATAAAATTATAGTAATGTAGACAAACCAATTGAACTAACTGGAAATTGGCAGAAAGAAACTCAAGTATATTTATTTGATAATGTGATTTGTGAAAGATCTAGCATTGCCAATTTTTGAGAAAAGAAGGGAATGTTCAATAAATAGAAGAATATAAAATCAGATCACTTCCTCACACCATATATAATAAATTCCCAGTGGATTAAATCTTATCATTAAAAGCAGAACTACAGAAACTTTCAGAAGACCATTTAGAAGAATGATGTTATGGCCTCAACCTAGAAAAGATTTGCTAAACAAGAAATGAAAAAAAAAGCATAAATACAAAAAATCAACTCAAGATGGATTAAAGACTTAAATGTAAAACCCAAAACTATAAAAACCCTGGAAGAGAACCTAGGCAATACCATCCTGGACATAGGTCCTAGCAAAGACTTTATGACAAAGACACCAAAAGCAATTGCAACGAAAGCAAACATTGACAAATGGGATCTAGTTAAACTTAAGAGCTTCTGCACGTCTGCCCAGCAAAAGAAACTGTCAAGAGAGTAAACAGACAACCTACAGAATGGGAGAAAATGTTTGCATCTGACTAGGGTCTAATATCCAGCATCAATAAGGAACTTAAACAAATTTACAAGATAAAAACAACCCCATTAAAAAGTGAGCAAAGGACATGAACAGACAATTCTCAAAAGAAGACATACACGTGGCCAACAAGCATACGGGAAAAAAAAGCTCAATATCACTGATCATTAGAGAAATGCAAATCAGAACCACAATGAGATACCATCTCACACCAGTCAGAATGGCTACTATAAAAAAATAAAAAAATAACAGATGCTGGCAAGGTTGTGGAGCAAAGAGAACACTTATACGCTGTTGACAGGAATGTAAATTAGTTCAACCATTGTGGAAAGCAGTATGGCCACTGCTCAAACGGCTAAAAGCAGAACTACCATTTGACCCAGCAACCCCATTACTGCATATATACCCAGAGGAATATAAATCATTCTACAGTAAAGATACACGTGAATATTCATTGCAGTACTATTCACAATAGCAAAGACATCAAATCAACCTAAATGCCCATCAATGACAGATTGGATAAAGAAAATATGGTACATATACCCACGGAATACTATGCAGCGATAAAAAAGAATGAGATCATTTCTTTTGCAAGAACATGAATGGAGCTAGAGGCTATTATACTTAGCAAACTATTAAAAACATAGGAACAGAAAACCAAATATTGTATGTTCTCACTTATAAGTGGGAGATAAATGACAAGAACATAAGAACACTAAGAAAGAAACAACGGACACTGGAGTCTACTTGAGAGGGGAGGGTGGGAGGAGGGAGAGGAGAGAAAAGGGAACTACTGGGTACTGGGCATAATACCTGGGTGATGATGTGTGTTTACCTATGTAGCAAACCTTCACATGTACCCCCAAACCTAAAATAAAGGTTTTAAAAAAGCATCAATGAGAGAAATTAATAAACTTGACCATTTTAAGAACCTCTCCAAGTCATAAAAACAAGTCATAAGCTGAGAGATGTTCGCACAAATGATTAGTCTGCAAAACGTGTAAACAAGCCTTTTAAAAATCAGTGAAAAGGCCAGGTGCGGTGGCTCACACCTGTAATTCCAGCACCTTGGGAGGCTGAGGCAGGCAGATCACCTGAGGTCAGGAGCTTGAGACCAGCCTGGCCAACATGGTAAAACCCCATCTCTACTGAAAATGCAAAAATTAGCCAGGCATGGTGGCAGGCACCTGTAGTCCCAGCTACTCGGGAGGCTGAGGCAGGAGAATCATTTGAACTTGGGAGGCAGATGTTGCAGTGAACCAAGATTGTGCCATCGCACTCCAGCCTGGGGGACAAGAGTGAGACTTTGTCTCAAAAAAACAAAAAAATTTTAAAAAAAGATGAAAAAAAAGATGTCAACACACTTGAAAAAAATGAGGAAAAAAACTTGGGGCACATTTCACTGATGAGGAATTATGAATGGCTCATAAACATATAAAATATGGTCAATATACTTAGAAATATAAAAAATATAAAGTAATATCACAATGAGGTGATATTTTACAATTTTATAGATTGGCATAAATTAAAAATTTACAATAAAAATGTTCAAGATGTGAAACACTACTAGTGGGTATATGAATTGGTACTTTTACTCAGGGAAACAATTATTAAGATAATAATACAATCTACCTCAACATGGTACCAGAGAAATGCGCATATTCTTCAGTAAATAACACAGTGCCAGCCAGGCGTGGTGGCTCACACCTGTAATCTCAGCACTTTGGGAGGCCGAGGCGGGTGGATCACTCAAGGTCAGGCGTTCGAGACCAGCCAGGCCAACATGGCAAAACCCTTTCTCTACTAAAAATACAAAAAAATCAGCAGAGCATGGTGGTGCGCACCTGTAATCCTAGCTACTTCAGAGGCTGAGGCAGGAGAATCACTTGAACTCGAGAAGTGGAGGTTTCAGTGAGCCAAGATCATGCCATTGCACTCCACCTGGGTGCCACAGTGAAACTCGGTCTCATAATCCCAGCTACTCGGGAGGCTGAGGCAGGAGAATCACTTGAACCTGGGAGGTAGATGTTGCAGTGAGCCGAGATCACACCATTGCACTCCAGCCTGGGCAACAAGAGCAAAACTCCATCTCAAAAAAAGTAAATAAATAAAATAAAATAAAAATAAGTAGCCCAGTGCCATATACACACTGCAACTTGAAAAATAGAGGCAGCAAATTCCCAGCAGGCAGCAAACTACATGCAATTAAATATGTACCAGCTGAAGGTATAAATATACATCTTCATATATACATATACATATGTATACGTATATGTGTATATATATACATATACATATGTATACGTATATGTGTATATATATACATATATTAGGTAATTATTTTTGGAATGTTGCAGGGTTTTGTATAAACAGTAAGTTCTTCAAAGATACATGCAATTCTGCAAATATACAAAACCCAATTCATGAAGCAGAATCAAAATATAAAGGAAAAAATAAAGAGGAAACAGGAATTTCCAAAGATGCTCAAGCTCTAATTCAGTTTAAAATTTAAAACCAAAAGCCAAGAAAACCATCTGTGATTTATTTTTATTCAGCTCTACGTTTACAAGCAGGGTACAAAATACTGGTTCAGCTAATTACAATGTAGCATTTCAACTATGCAGAAGTAACTCCTATTTCATCCTCTTCATCTTTAAAAGCCATTAAATAAAGAAGTTACATTCTAGCATCATTAAATTTCCTTTCTCAAGTTGACAAATAAATAGAAAATGTCTATTCTAATTTTTTAAAGCA
>NW_026654244.1:0-9428 GCF_009828535.3 Hylobates moloch
AGGATCCCCAGATGGAGGACATTGAGTGTGTCTAGTGTAGAGTGTAGATGGATCCCCAGATGGAGGACATTGAGAGTGTCTATTGTAGAGTGTAGGTGGATCCCCAGATGGAGGACATTCAGTGTATCTACTGTAGAGTGTTGGTGGATCCCCCAGACGGAGGACACTGGGTGTGTCTTGTGTAGAGTGTAGGTGGATCCGCCGATGCAGGAGATTTGTTATTTCTATTTTCAGTGTAGGTTAGATGTGTCTTGTTGTGCTCACTGGATTTTTCTTTGTAGAGTGTAGCTTGCTTCTCCAGGTGGCGAACCTGGGCATTCTCTCAGGTAAAGGTTATGTTGCAATGTCAGTGTGTATTGGGCTGTGGGACACTGCCTGATTCCATGACAGCCGTCTGTTTGACCTTGATTGTGCTTAGGTGGCTGAATTTTGCCCTTTCTGAAGGTGTCTTCCATATCTGTCACAGGCGTCTCTTCCGAGCCTCGTCTGTGCTAGTTTGGCGTCACCTGGAACAGCCCCTCTGTTTCCAGAGCAGCCTCCTAGGCTTTCCCATGTGGCCACTGCAGCTGACATGGAGTTCCAAATCCTATTCCTCATTTTTGTCAACAGCCTGCATTGCGAAAGACACAGGTTTAATCTCTCTTTTATTTATGGAGTGTCTATGGTGAAACACGGTCAGAGGGTGGGAACCTAACCTGTTTACATCCTTCCTTTAATTCCTTCCTTCCATCCTTCCTTCCTCCCTCCCTTTCTTCCTTCCTTCCCTTCTTCCTCCCTTCCTTCCTCCCTCCCTCCCTTCCTTCCTCCCTCTCTCCCTCCCTCCCTTCCCCCCTCCCTTCCTTCCTTCCCTTCTTCCTCCCTCCCTTCCTTCCCTTCTTCCTCCCTCCCTTCCTTCCTTCCTCCCTCCCTTCCTTCCTTCCCTTCTTCCTCCCTCCCTTCCTTCCTTCCTTCCCTTCCTTCCTTCCTCCCTTCCCCCACTTTTTTTTTTTGATAGAGTCTCGCTCTGTGGCCCAGGCTGGAATGCAGTGGCACAACATTGGCTCACTGCAACCTCCGCCTCCTGGGTTCCAGCGATTCTCCTGCCTCAGCCTCCCGAGTAGCTGGGACTACAGGCACCTGCCACCATGGCCGTCTAATTTTTTGTATTTTCAGTAGAGATGGGGTTTTGCCATGTTGGCCAGACTGGTCTTGAACTCCTGACCTCAAGTGATCCGCCCACCTTGGCCTCCCAAAGTGCTGGGATTACAGGCGTGAGCCACTGCACCCGGCCGAAAGACACATTTTTAATCTTTTTTTAATTTATGGAGTGTCTATGGTGAAACAGGGTGATGGGGTGGGAAACTAACCTGCTTAAATCCTTCTGGAAATTTCTATCTACACAGATCCCCAAGGTCATGCTCATACACTGGACAGGGCTGCTGCCTCCTTGCTCACCGGGGACTGCCATCACGCTGCCTCACCTGATAGGGACCTTCCTACCACCCCAGGCACAAAGGCATGCTCAGATATTAAACAGCCAATTTTGGACCATTAAAATTAAAAAAAAAAAAAAAGAGGGGCAGAGGAGAGGGGCGGGTGGCTGTGAATGTACTTAGGGAATTCAGCCTGGTCCTGTCAAAAATCATTTCTGGTTTGGCCACCGAGAGCTTTCAGGTCCACACGGCTCCCCCATCACTCTGGCTGAGGTGGAGCTTCTGTGTTTTATTCCAGACGTGAAAGGTCAGCTTAGCAGGGCAAAGATTCTCATTAAGGCAACCGGATTCTTGAAGCAAAATAAAAAAAGAAAAAACGAGAGAGAGAGAGAGAGAGACGGATTATTGGCAAGGCCAGCAATGCTAGCAATTACCTTCATCTTTCGCCCAGCATTTTGGCAAGCACAGAAACTCACATCTGAAATCCATCGCCACAGCCTATGATCTATCTTATCAAAACCCGGTGCCATCAGGAGGCACATTCAGGCCGCTGTGTTTTTAAGGTTTAAACAATTTGCAATGTATTTCAGAGATGACTGAGCTGGAAACGGAGGGAACACGGGTTCTGTGAGTCAGTCCCCCACTTTTCTCTTGCCGTACATCGAGAACAAGTGAAATGCAATTGCTTTCACCCTGCTGGAAGCAAATCCAACTCATCACTTCACATAAGGCTGTGGGTATGATTCCTGCCACGGCTGATCAGCGGGTCCTGGGGTTGACGAGGCTCCATCAGCCCCACTTAGCAGTGAGAATGTCAACTTGTCAAGTATTTTTAGGGCTGGGAAGCTGCAGACAACCCTTACCAATTTCTCCGGGAAGCCAGGGGCTTGGACGCCCTCCCCTCTGCAACATCCGTACTTTATAGAGTAAGTTAATGTGAAGGCAAATGCTGGGCACTTGGGAAGCTGGGCGGGCAACTTTTTAAGATTATTCCCCGGGGAATCTAAAAGGACAACAGCATCACTGCCTTTCAGAGAAACTGCAGGCTCTTCTGCCGGCAAAATAACAATTAAATGGAAACGGGATAATGAACCTTCCCATTTCAATGAGGCTGCCAGTGGTGCCTGTTTTAGAGAAAGGCTCTCTGGCTGCCAGGCCGCTGGGCTCTCTGTCTGTTCTGCAGGGGTAGAGCTGGGTACCTCCTTTTTGGAATTATTCTTGCCAATGGAAGGCTAGCAGACAGGCCCTAAAGGGGTGGACAGAACCGTAGAAGGCCTACGTCTCCATGCAGGGGAGCTGGAGAATACGAAGGAGAACTGAGGGTGTTCAGACGTTCAAAGGACATGTAGTCCCAAGTCGCTGGACATCACTGAGTTGTGGGGAGCACAACCAGGACCTGTGTCCACTGTCTGTGACCCACATTCTGGAAACGGATGGTTCACACCAGGGGAGAAAGTATATACTGAATGGCTGGGCCACCCCACTCCATTTGTTGTTGTTTTTTTTTCTTTTTTAGAGATAAAATCTCATTCCGTTGGCCCAGCTGGAGAGTGGCACAATCTCGGCTCACTGCAACCTCCACCTCCTGGGTTCAAGCGATTCTCCTGCCTCAGCCTCCTGAGTAGCTGGGAAAACAGGCACCTGCCACCATGCCCGGCTAATTATTTGTATCTTTAGTAGAGACGGGGTTTCACCATGTTGGCCACGCTGGTCTCGAACTCCTGACCTCAGGTGATCCACCTGCCTCAGCCTCCCAAAGTGCTGGGATTAGAGGCGTAGCCACTGTGCCTGGCCTTTTTTTTTTTTTTTTTTTTTTACACAGTTGTTTGCTTTTCTCCGGTGGCGGGAGGGCGGGGGCGTGATCTCAGCTCACTGCAACCTCTGCCCCCTGGGTTCAAGCAATTCTCCTGCCTCAGCATCCCAAGTAGCTGGGATTACAGGTGCCCACCACTATGCCTGGCTAATTATTTTTTCTATTTTTAGCAGACATGGGGTTTTCACCATGTTGGCCGGGCTGGTCTCGAACTCCTGACCTCAGGTGATCCACCCGTCTCAGCCTCCCAAAGTGCTGGGAAGACAGGCGTGAGCCACCTCACCTGGCCTCTCACCCTGGTTTCTGTAAGGACATCCTGGAAACCACAGAGAACTCAGGGTCATCCTGCAATTTCTTACTTACCTCAGTGGTCTGCTTTGGACACTCGCTGTTTTCACAACGTGGACCTGGAAGGGACTCCTGAGTCTAACCCAGACTCCAGCCACCTGGGTCCCTCGGAGGCACTGGCGCTGGCACAGGTCTGAGTTGAGTATCATTGCCCACATCCCAGGTGAGTAACTGCACTGGGTGACAGGTTCTAATAACGTGAGGCCGGCCGCCACTCATTCCCTCTGGGCTCATTACTGAGAAGTATTATTCACCGGTTAGCAAATTGAAAGTAGAAAAGGTGGCCGGGTGCGGTGGATCACGCCTGTCATCCCAGCCCTTTGGGAAGCCGAGGCGGGCGGATCACAAGGTCGGGAGTTCGAGACCAGCCTGGCCAACATGGTGAAACCCCCGTCTCTACTAAAAATACAAAACTTAGCTGGGTGTGGTGGCAGGTGCCTGTAGTCCCAGCTACTCGGGAGGCTGAGGCAGAAGAATTGCTTGAACCCGGGAGGTAGAGGTTGAAGTGAGCTGAGACTGCACCACTGCACTCCAGCCTGGGCAACAGAGCGAGACTCCATCTCAAAAAAAAAAAAAAAAAAGCAAAAAACAAAAAGAAAGTAGAAAACGGCATTTGGGAGCGTTCGTGAGTGTTGGGCCAGGTCTGTGAGCCGACAGTTTCCTCATAAATAGTTTCTTTCTGAGCAAAGCTGTGGCATTCGGTGCGTAAGTCTTGTCCTGCAGAGCCACAGAGAAAAAAATAAAAAATAAATAGAATGCTTTTAAATCCCTGCCATCTGCAACTCCTCTTGCCTCCAGCCTTGCAAGCTGGAATGAACCACAGCAAATCTGCCTCTCTGAGTGGACTCCTGTGGTGGAGAGCTGTTCTCCTCCCCTGGACCTCTTTCACGCTGTAAAATATATGTGGGATTTTGAGTGAGTTTATGTTGTTTCCCCTTTTAATTCCTCCGCATTTCTGCTTATGTTCTGTGGGTATCAGACTATTTTGTTCTCCACATGCACAGGCACACACGCACAAATGAATGTGCAAAAGATGTCAAATGCAGGATTATTTGCAAAATAGGTCAAATGCAGGTTTATTTGCAAAAGATGTCAAAGGCAGGTTTATTTGCAGACGTCAAATGCAGGATGACTTGCAAAATGCGTCAAATGCAGGATGACTTGCAAAATGCGTCAAATGCAGGTTTATTTGCAAAAGACATCAAATGCAGGATTATTTGCAAAAGACGTCAAATGCAGATTTATTTGCAAAAGATGTCAAAGGAAGGTTTATTTGCAAAAGACGTCAAATGCAAGATGATTTGCAAAATGCATCAAATGCAGGTTTATTTGCAAAGGACATCAAATGCAGGGTTATTTGCAAAAGACATCAAATGCAGGTTTATTTGAAAAGACGTCAAATGCAGGATCGTTTGCAAACGACGTCAAATGCAGGATGATTTGCAAAATGCATCAAATGCAGGATTATTTGCAAAATGCATCAAATGCAGGTTTATTTGCAAAAGACGTCAAATGCAAGACTATTTGTAAAAGACGTCAAATTAAGGTTTAGTGCATAAAAGAGTACGTTGGAGGGGCAGTACCTCTCCGGCGAGTTTCCTGTTACCTTTTCAGATGTAATGAGTTCTGAAATGATGGAAATTTAACAAAATGCCCATTGTTTAGAATACAAGCAGTGAACTTGTTTTATGTCCAACCCCCGCCCCTTAATCGCACACATGATAAACCCATAATTTGCACTGACTTCTTTGCTTTTCCTAATTAATTTAATTGAAACTATAGAAAAATGTTTAAAAGTGTTTTTGTTTTAAATTCAGAGATGCAGCATTGCTGGTGTGAAATAATATATATAATATGTATCTAATATATAAAATTATATAAATTATATAATATATAAATTTATATAAATATATAAAAATATATATGTGTGTATATATAGTGATACCACTTTTGTCTGTGAGCAGAACGCCCCACAAAACCAGACAGATATCTTAACGCTCAGCTGTGCACCATTTCCACATTTCAGCCGTTGTGAAAACCCACGCACACACATATTCATTTGAACACCTGCTTTCCCAATACCTTTTGAGAGTACCCGGGAGACACAGCCGTGAGGCCTTATAAACTCGCCTCCTCCTCCTTCTTCCCCGCTGCCCAGGTGACAAGGCCTAGGATCCCGTGCAGGTGAAAAGCTGAGCGTCTTTTTTTTATAGAACGCACATTCACTTCAGCTGACTTATTTTTCACCAGCATTCCCAGCATTTCTCTTGGCAAGAAACCACCTCAAGCTGTTCAAACGGGGGCCCCGTGCCGCTGCCCAAGAGTTTGCCAACGGGTCAGAAGCATTGCAAGGATAACGATGGAAAAAGTTTGCTCGGGACGCAGGGGAGGGGAGGGAAATGAAGGCTGGGGAGTGCCTGCCAGCCAGGACGGCGTGTGAGATTTACAGTATGACTCCACAGCCCCATAAAACCAGGTTATAGGCGCACTGGACCTATTACTTAGACTGAATAAAGCAGGAGCTTTGAGTGGCGGCTGTGTGTTCTCCCAAGGAGCCTCAACCACCTACCTGCCACCTCTGGACAGATTCCAGGGCTCACCAGGCCTGGTAGGACCCACACAGAGAGAGAGAGAGAGAGAGAGCACAGGAAGAAACCAGCCCCACCATGCAGGTGAGCTCAGGGAGGTCTCTGGCACAGCTCACATCAGCAATGCCTGGGCGAGCTCTACCCTCAGCAGTGGCAACCCTCAGGGCTGACAACATGTTTCTGGCAGCCAAAATACTTTGCAGTACTTAGAGCCCGTACTGTCTTTCAGACTTTGTTGCACACAGTGCATGTGGATATTGAAAAGACAAAGATGCCTTTTTTTTTTTTTTTTTTGAGATGGAGTCTCACTCTGTCGCCCGAGCTGGAGTGAGTGCAGTGGTGCGAGATCTCAGCTCACTGCAAGCTCCACCTCCCAGGTTCACGCCATTCTCCTGCCTCAGCCTCCCGGGAAACTGGGACTACCAGCACCCACCACCACGCCCTGCTATTTTTTTGTATTTTTAGTAGTGACAGGGTTTCAGTGTTAGCAAGGATGGTCTCGATCTCCTGACCTCGTGATCTGCCCACCTCGGCCTCCCAAAGTGCTGGGATTACAGCTGTGAGCCACCGCGCCCGGCCCAAAGATGCCTTTTAAGAAATAAGATATTTGGGAGGCTGGAGAGGGTGGATGACCGGAGGTCAGGAGTTCAAGACCAGCCTGGCCAACAACCCCATCTCTACTAAAAAAACCCCACAAAAATTAGCTGGGCGTGGTGGTGGGCACCTGTCATTCCAGCTACTTAGAAGGCTGAGCAGAGAATTGCTTGAACCTGGGAAGCAGAGGTTGCAGTGAGCCGAGATCGCGCCATTGCACTCCAGCCTGGGAAATAGATGGAGACTCCATTCCCCACTTCCCCCCAGAAAACAAAACAAAAGACAGAAGAGGAGACACAGACAAGAGAAGGCCATGTGGAGATAGAGGCAGAGACTAGAGTGATTCAGCCACAAGCCCACGGCCACCTTGGAGGCCCCAGGAGCTGGGAGAAGCAGGAAGGACCCTCCCCTACAGCCTCCAGAGGGAACTGGATACAAGTGAAGTAGATTGAACTGTAATCCCCCCAAAAAGGTATATCTGGGTCCTGATTTGCAGAACCTGTGAATGAGATCTTATTTGAAAACGGGGTGTTTGCAGATGTAACTAAATAAAGAACCTTACGATGAGTTCATCCTGAATTATCTGTGTGGGCCCTAAATCCAGTGACAGGTGTCCTTCTAAGAGACAGAGCAGGAGACACAGACACAGAGGGGAAGGCCACGCAGAGACTGGAGTGATGCAGCCACAAGCCCAGGGATGCCTGGAGCCCCCAGGAGATGGGAGAAGCAGGGAGGACCCTCCCCAGAGCCTCTGGAAGGAGCTCAGCCCTGAGACACCTTCATCTCAGACTTCTGGTCTGTAGGAGAGGGAGATGCTAAGTCTCTGTTGTTTTAATGCTCATTTATTACAGCAGATTTTGCAAATTAATCCACTAAGCGCTGACTTCAAAGACCAGTAAACGGCAGACCTTTTTCTGACAAAATGAAAGCAAAACCTTATTAGTCTCTACTGTGGCTCTAATGTCCTGTCCGATGAATGAGGTTTCGGGGTGGCCGAAAGAGCTTCATGACCAGTTTAAAAAAAAAAAAAAAGAAAAAGAAGAAGAAACAACAGAAATTCAGGGGACATTCTGTGCTGTCTGTGAGCCTGGGTTGTATCTTGTTAACCCTGATGTAATAGGGGAAGGTCTTCCCGGCCTTACAAATCTCTCTTTGATGATGAGTTCATGTCCTTTGCAGGGACACGGATGAAGCTGGAAACCATCATTCTCAGCAAACTCACACAGGAACAGAAAACCAAACACCGCATGTTCGCACTCATCAGTGGGAGTTGAACAATGAGAACACATGGACACAGGGAGGGGAACATCACACACCAGGGCCTGTCGGGGGGTGGGGGCAAGGGGAAGGAGAGCATTAGGAGAAATACCTAATGTAGATGATGGGTTGGTAGGTGCAGCAAACCACCATGGCACATGGATACCTGTGTAACAAACCTGCACGTTCTGCACATGTACCCCAGAACTTAAAGTATAATAATAAAAAAACAGAAAAAAATCTCTCTATCTTTTAATCAACGAAAGAAAAAGAGTGGGTCAGAACTTCTTACTTCAAAAAAATAATGGCATATTAAAAAGAAAAGCTAAAACAGTAAATTTGGCAATTATGTGATTTTTAAACATTGCCTTTAAAGAGCCGTTAACATCAACCTGCTTATGCAAAAGAGGTGTTTGAAGCAAGTCGGTGACCCACTTTTTTTTTTTTTTTGACGTCGAGTCTCACTCTGTCACCCAGGCTGGAGTGCAGTGGTGTGATCTCGGCTCACTGCAACCTCCACCTCCCAGGTTCAAGCGATTCTCTTGCCTCAGCCTCCTGCGTAGCTGGGACTACAGGCGCCTGCCACCAGGCCTGGCTAATTTTTTGTATTTTTAGTAGAGACGGGGTTTCACCATGTTAGCCAGGATGGTCTGGATCTGCTGACCTCGTGACGCCCACCTCGGCCTCCCAAAGTGCTGGGATTACAGGCGTGAGTCACCGCGCTTGGCCAAATCTCTGTCTCTTTTAATCAATCAAAGGAATGAGAGTGGATCAGAATTTCCTACATAAAATATACATATATATATGTGTATATACGTATATGTATATGTGTATATATATATACACACACATATATACACATATATGTGTATATATACACATGTATATATGTGTATATACACATATAGGTATATGTATGTATATATGTCTATATGCACATATAGGTATATGTGTATATATATACACATATGTATATATACACATATACATACACATATATATATACACATATATATGTATTTTATGTATATGTATATATACGTATATATGCACACATATATATGTATATATACACATATATACATATATGTATTTATACACATATATGTGTATATACACACATGTGTATATATGTGTGTATATGTGTATATATGTGCATATATACATATATATGTGTATATATACGTATATATGTTTATATGTGTGTATATATATACGTATATATGTGTACATATGCACACATATGTGTGTACATATACACATATACGTGTATATATACACATATACACACATATATACATATATGTATATACACATATGTGTATATACACATATATACACACACATACACACATGTGTGTATATGTGTATATACACACATGTGTGTATATGTGTGTATATATGTATATATGTGCA
>NW_026654245.1:0-9422 GCF_009828535.3 Hylobates moloch
ATTTCTCCTTCATTTATGAAGCTTAGTTTGGCTGGATATGAAATTCTGGGTTGAAAATTCTTTTCTTTAAGAATGTTGAATATTGGCCCCCACTCTCTTCTGGCTTGTAGAGTTTCTGCCGAGAGATCAGCTGTTAGTCTGATGGGCCTCCCTTTGTGGGTAACCCGACCTTTCTCTCTGGCTGCTCTTAACATTTTTTCCTTCATTTCAACTTCGGTGAATCTGACAATTATGTGTCTTGGAGTTGCTCTTCTCTAGGAGTATCTTTGTGGTGTTCTCTGTATTTCCTGAATCTGAACGTTGGCCTGCCTTGCTAGATTGGGGAAGTTCTCCTGGATAATATCCTGCAGAGTGTTTTCCAACTTGGTTCCATTCTCCCCGTCACTTTCAGGTACACCAATCAGACGTAGATTTGGTCTTTTCACATACTCCCATATTTCTTGGAAGCTTTGTTCGTTTATTTTTATTCTTTTTTCTCTAGACTTCCCTTCTCACTTCATTTCATTCATTTTGTTTTCCATCACTGATACCCTTTCTTCCAGTTGATCGCATCAGCTCCTGAGGCTTCTGCACTCTTCATGTGGTTCTCGAGCCTTGGCTTTCAGCTCCATCAGCTCCTTTAAGCACTTCTCTGTATTGGTTATTCTAGTTATACATTCATCTAATTCTTTTTCAAAGTTTTTAACTTCTTTGCCTTTGGTTTGAATTTCCTCCTGTAGCTCGGAGTAGTTTGATCATCTGAAGCCTTCTTCTCTCAACTCGTCAAAGTCATTCTCCATCCAGCTTTGTTCCGTTGCTGGTGAGGAACTGCGCTCCTTTGGAGGAGGAGAGGTGCTCTGCTTTTTAGAGTTTCCAGTTTTTCTGCTCTGTTTTTTCCCCATCTTTGTGGTTTTATCTACTTTTGGTCTTTGATGATGGTGGTGTACAGATGGGTTTTTGGTGTGGATGTCCTTTCTGTTTGTTAGTTTTCCTTCTAACAGTCAGGACCCTCTGCTGCAGGTCTGTTGCAGTTTGCTAGAGGTCCACTCCAGACCCTGTTTGCCTGGGTGTCAGCAGTGGTGGCTGTAGAAGAGCGGATGTTTGTGAACCGTGAATGCTGCTGCCTGATGGTTCCTCTGGTAGTTCCTCCTTCAGAGGAGTACCCGGCCGTGTGAGGTGTCAGTCTGCCCCTACTGGGGGATGCCTCCCAGTTAGGCTGCTCAGGGATCAGGGACCCACTTGAGGAGGCAGTCTGCCTGTTCTCACATCTCCAGCTGTGTGCTGGGAGAACCACTACTCTCTTCAAAGCTGTCAGACAGGGACATTTAAGTCTGCAGAGGTTACTGCTGTCTTTTTGTTTGTCCGTGCCCTGCCCCTAGAGGTGGAGCCTACAGAGGCAGGCAGGCCTCTGTGAGTTGTGGTGGGCTCCACCCAGTTCGAGCTTCCTGGCTGCTTTGTTTACCTAATCAAGCCTGGGCAATGGCAGGTACCCCTCCCCCAGCCTGGCTGCCACCTTGCAGTTTAATCTCAGACTGCTGTGCTAGCAATCAGCAAGACTCCGTGGGCATAGGACCCTCTGAGCCAGATGCGGGATATAGTCTCCTCGTTTGCTGTTTTTTAAGCCCATCGGAAAAGCGCAGTATGAGGGTGGGTGTGACCCGATTTTCTAGGTGCTGCCTGTCATCCCTTTCTTTGACTAGGAAAGGGAACTCCCTGACTCCTTGCACTTCCCGAGTGAGGCAATGCCTCGCCCTGCTTCGGCTCACGCACAGTGCGCTTCACCTAATGTCCTGCGCCCACTATCTGGCACTCACTAGTGAGATGAACCCGGTACTTGAGATGGAAATGCAGAAATCACCTGTCTTCTGCGTCGCTCACTCTGGGAGCTGTAGATCGGAGCTGTTCCTATTCGGCCATCTTGGCTCCACCCCCAAATGGATTCTTTGAGGTTTTTTTAACGTCCAATACTTCAAGTGATGTCCAATAACATCTGATACTTCAAATAATTCTGTATTTTATGAATTCAATTTGGAGATAAGATATATTAACTTTATTCCTAAGCTTCATTTAAATGTTTAGTCTTAGAATTTGTATTTTTATTCTAGTTTGGAAATTTACATCTATATTATATTAGAAATGCTAGTTTCTGGATGGTCTATAGATAAGGAAAATAATGAAAGAAGAGAAGAGAAGAAAAGGAGGGGAGGGGAGGGGCAGGAGAGGAGAGGAGAGGAGAGGAGAGGAGAGGAGAGGAGACAGAAGAGGAGACAGAAGAGAAGAGAAAAGGCATCCAAGCAAGGATTTGAATCCCTTCAAAATCTATTGAGTGAAATGCAGGTAAATAATACTACACTAAGGAAAAGAAGTATAACCTATTCAAAGAAAATACTTTTACTTTAAGAAGTCATTGGCTAACCTTGTTTATATCAATTTATTTTTTACCTTATAAAATATACTTTGAATCAGATAGGTAGACTAAATTTGCTTTTTTCTAATCTCCCTATGTGCAAAAACATCTTTGTACTATGTCATTCTGCTCACAGATTTACTTCTAAACTTTCTTTGCCACAAATATCTTAAAATAGAAATTATTTAAATGTTAGTTTCTGTGTTGCTGTGATCGTGAAAAACATGATCTTATGGACCCAACAAGCTCAATGATCTCTAGCAGAATAAAAACAAAACACATTTGGCTTTAAGCATATCATAGGCAAACGTCTAAAAACCATAGGCAAAGAGAAAATCTTGAAAGCAGACAGAAAGAAATGACACGTTACATAAGGGAACAAGAATTATTTCTAACTTTTCATAAGAAGCAATTTCCCCCAAATTGATTTATAAATTTCATCCAATCCTTATCAAAATTGTAGCATTTTTGGTAAGCATTGACAGATTCTAAGATGTATATAGAAATTGAAAGGATTTACAGTTGCCAAAACAACCCAGAAAAAGAATAGTAAAGCTAAAGAGCCTATCTACCTTGCTTTAATACTTTCTATACAGTTACAACTGAAAAGTTAGCATGGTATTGGTATAAATATAGAAAACGAAATCAATGGAACAGAATAAAGAGTCCAGAAATAGACCTAAATCCATATGGTCAATTTATTTTCAAGTGAGACACCAAAGCAACTGAACGGGAGAGTGTAAGTCATTAAATACTTGGAGATGGAACAGTTACATATACGTACAGAATAAAACGTACCTTGATGCATATCTCACATTGCATGTAAAAGTAAATTCATGGTGGATTATAGGCCTAAATGTAAAAATTAACACTATAAAACTTCCAGGAAAAACATAGAAGAATATCTTCATGACCTAGCAGACAAATATTTATTAGACAGGATCCAGAAATCACTAACTATAAAAGAAAATATTGATTAGCTACACTTCATCAAAATAAAAAATTTCTCAGCAAAAAACACTGTTAAGAAAATGAAAGGGTGAGCCACAGACTGGGCAAAACTTTTTGTAATACCTAAGTCTAAAACAGAACCTGTATCCAGAATATATAAAGAATCCCTTCAATTTAATAATAAAAAGACAACCCATTAAAAACATGGGCAAAACAACTTGAATAGACACTTCACAAATAAATTTGTATTAATAGTCAATAAGCACATGGCAAATACCCAATGCGTTGTCATCATCAGGGAAATGCAAATTAAAATCATGAAGAGATATCACTATAGAGCCACTAAAATTGCTAAAATTTAAAATATTGAGCAATCAGAAGTGGCATACATTGCTGGTAGGAATGTAAAGTGGTACAACAATTTTGGAAAAAATTAACAGTTTCTCATAATGTTTTTCCCCTACTACCCAGCAATTGCACTCCTAAGTATTTACCTAAGAGAAATGAAAGTATGTGCCCACACAAAGACTTGTAAACAAGCATTTACAGCAGCTTTCTTTATAGTAGCCCAAAACTAGAAATAACCAAAACATCTACCAACTGTTGAATACATCAACTTCAGAAAGATTAAAAAGCCAGTGTATTCAGTTAAATAAAGGGCCCTTTTAAGAGAGTAAAGGTATGCGTCAATCAAGCCAAAGAGCCTCTAGGGAGAACGAGGGTATCCTTCAGCCATTTCCACAGAAGCCAAAGAGAGTGAACTGATTACCTTGAAAAGATCTGTGTATGTGGCTTTTATCAAATAGAGTGACATCCAGTGAAATTCACCAAAGACCCACCGACTTTTTGTGGGTTTTTTTTTGAGATGGAGTCTTGCTCTGTCGCCCAGGCTGGAGTGCAGTGGCGCGATATCGGCTCACTGCAAGCTCCACCTCCGGGGTTCACGCCATTCTCCTGCCTCAGCCTCCCGAGTAGCTGGGAATACAGCTGCCACCACGCCCGGCTAATTTTTTGTATTTTTAGTAGAGACGGGGTTTCACCGTGTTAGCCAGGATGGTCTCTATCTCCTGACCTTGTGATCCGCCTGCCTCGACCTCCCAAAGTGCTGGGATTACAGGCGTGACCGACTTCTTAAGAAAATTGTTCCAGCGGAAAAACAGCCAGCTTGGGCTGAAAGAGACACAGTAAGAAACGAAAAGATGCTATTGAATCCGCAAAATTCTCTGACAGGGAGCAAGCTGACCAAACTACTCAACTGCAAACAGGAGCTACCTTTCATGAAAAAGGAAAGATGATTCCTAGGATGGAATCACAAGCTCTGGGGGTAGACCCAAGAGCCTGGGAAAATTATTCTCCAATCTTGAAATCTAATCAAGAAACTTCTATTTGCTCAGATGCATTTTGGAATTGCCTTTGGCAGGTGGCTTTTACCTTTCATTTCCCCATTTTTTGAACACGAAGTCTGCAGCTGTGATTCTATGCCTATCCCACCACTGTATGTTGGGAGCAAATAATTTGTAGTTTTAGTTTCACATATCAGCAAATGAAGAGAAGTGGTGCCCCGGTAGCTGTAAGCAATGGATTACACCTAACTGCCTCATTTCCATTTGGTACTGATTTAGATTTAGATTTGAGCTGATAAAATGTAGATGAGATTTTAGGCTTTGAACTAATGCTGTAGCAGAATGAGACATGTGACTTTTGGAGAGGCCGATGTAGTTTGCATTTGGGATAAATAAATCACTGAGGGCCAGAGGGTGGATTGTGGTAGGGAGAACTCTAACAGCATCTCCAAGATTCCCACCCCGTGTGTCATCCCCCTTCCCTAGAATGTGGATGGGAACTGTGAATGTGAGAAGATACGGCCGTGATTGGGTAGCATATCAGTTGACTTTGAGTTCACCGTAAGGAAGAACATCCTGGGTGGATCTAATCTAGCCAGGCAGGT
This sequence comes from Hylobates moloch, assembly GCF_009828535.3. Taxonomy (NCBI): domain Eukaryota; kingdom Metazoa; phylum Chordata; class Mammalia; order Primates; family Hylobatidae; genus Hylobates; species Hylobates moloch. Next base: position 5,286 of record NW_026654245.1, read on the forward strand.
CCTTATAGAGAAAAGAAGCAACAGTAGCTGTGCTCCTGCTGGCTGGAAGGAAGGAAACAAATGGTCATCTTGTGAACTTCCTGAGAGGACCACATCATAGGGAGCTACTGGCAGCCTCCAGGAGCTAAGAGCAGTGCCTGTTAACAGCTATCAGGAAAATGGGACTTCAGCCATACAACTGCAATGAAATGATTCTAGCCACCAGAGAGCTTGGAAGAGAACCCTGCACCTGAGATGAGATTAGCAGCCCTGGCCCACAGCTCCCTTTCAGCCTGGTGAGACACCAAGCACAGAACCCAGCTGAGCCCTCTTGACTCCTGGCTCACGGACACCGTTTTAAGCTACTGCATTTGCAATCATCTGTTATGCAGTATAGAAAACCGATGTTTTACTTAAAGAGGTGATCTTTGGAAAATAATTATGGATCTGTTTCCTTTCTCTTCCTCAAAATCACGCAAAATGTGCAACCGAGACTGAGACAGGGATGAATGACGTCCTTCACTCAGCAGCTCCTCATTCCTGAGAATGGCGAACATGCAGAGGGGATGCACGTAGCCTTTAGCAAATGTTAAAACTCTCATATTTGAAGATAGATGGGTGAGTGGATGGATAGATGGGCAGATGATGGAGGTGCGGGCTTTGCCAGGAGTTTGCTGCCTGAGTTGATTAAGGTGCTGTGCCTGCAGGGGTTTTCATAATCTTTCCCTACTTCAGACTTAGCAGTCTCTATTTCATTCTCATCAGATTTTCTCTCCAAAGTGAGATCATTTGACCATGATTGGGAGATAAAAAAGGTAAAGTATTTTTTTTCTAATGTCATCCCTGTGGCAAACCCATTGTCTATGATGTATCTGGGTTCAGAATATCCTGCAAGCCTACCTTCATTCTAATGCCTTGCTTCACCTGCCTGGACTGGACCACTCCCATATATTAATGGCACCTTGATTAAGGGATGACTCCAGACACTACTGTTTTCAATGGACCATGTGACTGAAGGCACAGAGGTTTTTGCATCCTGGGGCAATGCATCCTGTTAAGATACCAGATGGGTGAGAATTCACGGAGGTTTTTGTAGCCTGGAGCAATGCATCCTGTAAGGATCCCAGGTGAGTGAGATTTCTACCTTTCTTTGAGAAAATAAGAGAAGGGTGATTGTGAAGGCAGATGGCAAAAAAAAGAAAAGCATGAGAAGTTGTCCCAAATGCATTCTCAGACGTCATTTTTGGGGAAAAGGACACGTGAAAATCGAGTCAAGAATCTGGGCATTAACTCTTTTAATACTACCAGGCCCTTGTACCACCTGAAAAGACGTCATGAAGCCTACATCTCCACTTTGGAAATTGAAAATCAAGATATTTCTGAATAAAAAGCCTAGAAATGTAACTGCTAAAAGTATGAGCCAGGGCAAAACAGGTCGTCCCCAGTTCTCCTGACTTAAAAGAGATATTTTAAAACAATTACTGGAAATTACTACCAGAGACCTTGATTTGAAACAACCAAGGTCTTTAGTTTCATTTTAGCTCAACATCAGAAAGTTTTGTGGGGTGTGCATGGGGGATGTCTCTGTCTGTCTGTTCTTCAGTGTGTCTCCGCATAAGTATTCTGAATAAAAAAAGGAAACTGCTACTTGAGCTGGGTTGATAATACAGTTTCAAATATTTATGCATTAGTTAAATCTTCTCTAACATAGGGGCTTCCTTGTGAATCTGGACACAAGACCCAACTCACAGATGGTGTCCAGTCTAACTGCCCCATTGCCCTATAGTAAAAACCTGAGCATAAGAGTTAATATTGCTTTATGACTCAAAATACGATCATCCAAAAGGCAAACAAATTCAAGGAGATGACTTCTTTTTTGATGAGATTTTAAAAAACAACAATGAACTTCTTTTGCCAATTCTAGCTTTGGTGAATGGCAATAGGAAGGTAATATAATTTCAGCACTCAGAGTAACATTGTAGATCTACTCTTTGTGGCAATATAGATGGAAAGAAGTTTGTGTAGAGGTTTATTACACCAAAACTCTGTGAGCAGTTCATTAACCTTCAAGGAACTACCATGTATTACATTCAAAGACAAAGAAAATCAAAACTTTATCTATCTTGGGGCAGCCACGATATTGAAGACAGGTCCATAGTATTTTCTTGATTCTGAACACAAAATTTGAGCTCTTTCAGAGAAGTCGAGGAAGATGCAACATGGAATGTCCTTTATACATCATTATATCTCCTCCCTGGCTTTCTCGCTTGCCCTGAGGTGACCCACGTTTTAATACACAACTGGAAAGTCTGTTTAATTTAGAAAGAGTCATGACCAGGAATTTTCAGAGCAAATTTTAAAAGTCATGGTGGGGACTGGAAACTAGCCATAAACTTGAAAGATGTTTGTCAGCAAGGTTTTATTGTATTCCATTCGAATCTGCAAGCAGCCCAAGCACCAATGAGGCCACTCTCAAATGAGATGAAGCAGGCCCACTTCTGTGATCTCAGACACTATCCTTTGTACTCAATGTAGTTGTTCATCTGGGCACCACTTATAATTTCATAACTTCATAATTTCATCTAAACATAAAGAAAAGCAAGGTCACTGTGCCACCCACAAATTTCAAACATCCCCTCTCTGGACTAACATGAGTGACTCCTACTTCTTTGCCAGTTGCAGCTTTATCCTCATTTTAGTCTCCCCTCTGCATACGGAAGATTGACTGAGATCACAGGCATAATCCATTCTAAAGAAACCTCTACTTCCTTAGAGCCCCGTCCCAGCTCACCCAATCAAAGCCTAAATCCTATCATTGTTTGTTTTCAACACCTCTTATGGGGATACCCCATTTCTTCCGTGGTGTGTGTTCTCTCTTGCTGCAATAAGTAATAAGCCCAACTTTTTTTAACTATAGGGGTGTTTCGGTAGCCTTTGACTGAGGGTCATTGATGGAATAAATGAGTTACTTAATTGATGCTAGCATTTCATAACACATCAGCCTTGGGATTCCTTAGGTATCTTAGACATTACAACTCCCCAAAGCCTTTTGAAGCAAAACAGTTTTACCTCTTTGCTTCTCTAGCAAAATATGTGAATTCTTCCAACTCCAGCAAAACCTCAGGAGATTCATCTCAATGGGATTTAGTTATCTGAAAGTAAACCCATAAGCCAGGCATAAGGGATGTGAAAGACTTTTGAGTAATTTTTAAATTGTAAAATTTGCTACATTATACATTGGTATAGGTATTTATTCACAACCACAAAGTTGTCACCTAAAAAAACAATTTCAAATTACATCTCTAATCCATAGCCAGCTACTTTTTCTTTCTTTTTTTTTTTTAATTGTACTTTAAGTTTTAGGGTACATGGCACAATGTGCAGGTTTGTTACATATGTATCCATGTGCTATGTTGGTGTGCTGCACCCATTACCTCGTCATTTAGCATTAGGTGTATCTCCTAATGCTATCCCTCCCCCCTCGCCCCACCCCACAACAGTCCCCAGAGTGTGATGTTACCCTTCTTGTGTCCATGTGTTCTCATTGTTCAATTCCCATCTATGAGTGAGAACATGCAGTGTTTGGTTTTTTGTCCTTGAGATAGTTTACTGAGAATGATGATTTCCACTTTCATCCATGTCCCTACAAAGGACATGAACTCATCATTTTTTATGGCTGCATAGTATTCCATGGTGTATATGTGCCACATTTTCTTAATCCAGTCTATCGTTGTTAGACATTTGGGTTGGTTCCAAGTCTTTGCTATTGTGAATAGTGCCACAATAAACATACGTGTGCATGTGTCTTTATAGCAGCATGATTTATAGTCCTTTGGGTATATACCCAGTAATGGGATGGCTGGGTCAATAGGTATTTCTAGTTCTAGATCCCTGAGGAATCACCACACTGACTTCCACAATGGTTGAACTAGTTTACAGTCCCAAAAGCAGTGTAAAAGTGTTCCTATTTCTCCACATCCTCTCTAGCACCTGTTGTATCCTGACTTTTTAATGATGGCCATTCTAACTGGTGTGAGACGGTATCTCATTGTGATTTTCATTTGCATTTCTCTGATGGCCAGTGATGATGAGCATTTTTGCATGTGTTTTTTGGCTGCATAAATGTCTTCTTTTGAGAAGTGTCTGTTCATGTCCTTC
>NW_026654246.1:0-9422 GCF_009828535.3 Hylobates moloch
ATTTCTCCTTCATTTATGAAGCTTAGTTTGGCTGGATATGAAATTCTGGGTTGAAAATTCTTTTCTTTAAGAATGTTGAATATTGGCCCCCACTCTCTTCTGGCTTGTAGAGTTTCTGCCGAGAGATCAGCTGTTAGTCTGATGGGCCTCCCTTTGTGGGTAACCCGACCTTTCTCTCTGGCTGCTCTTAACATTTTTTCCTTCATTTCAACTTCGGTGAATCTGACAATTATGTGTCTTGGAGTTGCTCTTCTCTAGGAGTATCTTTGTGGTGTTCTCTGTATTTCCTGAATCTGAACGTTGGCCTGCCTTGCTAGATTGGGGAAGTTCTCCTGGATAATATCCTGCAGAGTGTTTTCCAACTTGGTTCCATTCTCCCCGTCACTTTCAGGTACACCAATCAGACGTAGATTTGGTCTTTTCACATACTCCCATATTTCTTGGAAGCTTTGTTCGTTTATTTTTATTCTTTTTTCTCTAGACTTCCCTTCTCACTTCATTTCATTCATTTTGTTTTCCATCACTGATACCCTTTCTTCCAGTTGATCGCATCAGCTCCTGAGGCTTCTGCACTCTTCATGTGGTTCTCGAGCCTTGGCTTTCAGCTCCATCAGCTCCTTTAAGCACTTCTCTGTATTGGTTATTCTAGTTATACATTCATCTAATTCTTTTTCAAAGTTTTTAACTTCTTTGCCTTTGGTTTGAATTTCCTCCTGTAGCTCGGAGTAGTTTGATCATCTGAAGCCTTCTTCTCTCAACTCGTCAAAGTCATTCTCCATCCAGCTTTGTTCCGTTGCTGGTGAGGAACTGCGCTCCTTTGGAGGAGGAGAGGTGCTCTGCTTTTTAGAGTTTCCAGTTTTTCTGCTCTGTTTTTTCCCCATCTTTGTGGTTTTATCTACTTTTGGTCTTTGATGATGGTGGTGTACAGATGGGTTTTTGGTGTGGATGTCCTTTCTGTTTGTTAGTTTTCCTTCTAACAGTCAGGACCCTCTGCTGCAGGTCTGTTGCAGTTTGCTAGAGGTCCACTCCAGACCCTGTTTGCCTGGGTGTCAGCAGTGGTGGCTGTAGAAGAGCGGATGTTTGTGAACCGTGAATGCTGCTGCCTGATGGTTCCTCTGGTAGTTCCTCCTTCAGAGGAGTACCCGGCCGTGTGAGGTGTCAGTCTGCCCCTACTGGGGGATGCCTCCCAGTTAGGCTGCTCAGGGATCAGGGACCCACTTGAGGAGGCAGTCTGCCTGTTCTCACATCTCCAGCTGTGTGCTGGGAGAACCACTACTCTCTTCAAAGCTGTCAGACAGGGACATTTAAGTCTGCAGAGGTTACTGCTGTCTTTTTGTTTGTCCGTGCCCTGCCCCTAGAGGTGGAGCCTACAGAGGCAGGCAGGCCTCTGTGAGTTGTGGTGGGCTCCACCCAGTTCGAGCTTCCTGGCTGCTTTGTTTACCTAATCAAGCCTGGGCAATGGCAGGTACCCCTCCCCCAGCCTGGCTGCCACCTTGCAGTTTAGTCTCAGACTGCTGTGCTAGCAATCAGCAAGACTCCGTGGGCATAGGACCCTCTGAGCCAGATGCGGGATATAGTCTCCTCGTTTGCTGTTTTTTAAGCCCATCGGAAAAGCGCAGTATGAGGGTGGGTGTGACCCGATTTTCTAGGTGCTGCCTGTCATCCCTTTCTTTGACTAGGAAAGGGAACTCCCTGACTCCTTGCACTTCCCGAGTGAGGCAATGCCTCGCCCTGCTTCGGCTCACGCACAGTGCGCTTCACCTAATGTCCTGCGCCCACTATCTGGCACTCACTAGTGAGATGAACCCGGTACTTGAGATGGAAATGCAGAAATCACCTGTCTTCTGCGTCGCTCACTCTGGGAGCTGTAGATCGGAGCTGTTCCTATTCGGCCATCTTGGCTCCACCCCCAAATGGATTCTTTGAGGTTTTTTTAACGTCCAATACTTCAAGTGATGTCCAATAACATCTGATACTTCAAATAATTCTGTATTTTATGAATTCAATTTGGAGATAAGATATATTAACTTTATTCCTAAGCTTCATTTAAATGTTTAGTCTTAGAATTTGTATTTTTATTCTAGTTTGGAAATTTACATCTATATTATATTAGAAATGCTAGTTTCTGGATGGTCTATAGATAAGGAAAATAATGAAAGAAGAGAAGAGAAGAAAAGGAGGGGAGGGGAGGGGCAGGAGAGGAGAGGAGAGGAGAGGAGAGGAGAGGAGAGGAGACAGAAGAGGAGACAGAAGAGAAGAGAAAAGGCATCCAAGCAAGGATTTGAATCCCTTCAAAATCTATTGAGTGAAATGCAGGTAAATAATACTACACTAAGGAAAAGAAGTATAACCTATTCAAAGAAAATACTTTTACTTTAAGAAGTCATTGGCTAACCTTGTTTATATCAATTTATTTTTTACCTTATAAAATATACTTTGAATCAGATAGGTAGACTAAATTTGCTTTTTTCTAATCTCCCTATGTGCAAAAACATCTTTGTACTATGTCATTCTGCTCACAGATTTACTTCTAAACTTTCTTTGCCACAAATATCTTAAAATAGAAATTATTTAAATGTTAGTTTCTGTGTTGCTGTGATCGTGAAAAACATGATCTTATGGACCCAACAAGCTCAATGATCTCTAGCAGAATAAAAACAAAACACATTTGGCTTTAAGCATATCATAGGCAAACGTCTAAAAACCATAGGCAAAGAGAAAATCTTGAAAGCAGACAGAAAGAAATGACACGTTACATAAGGGAACAAGAATTATTTCTAACTTTTCATAAGAAGCAATTTCCCCCAAATTGATTTATAAATTTCATCCAATCCTTATCAAAATTGTAGCATTTTTGGTAAGCATTGACAGATTCTAAGATGTATATAGAAATTGAAAGGATTTACAGTTGCCAAAACAACCCAGAAAAAGAATAGTAAAGCTAAAGAGCCTATCTACCTTGCTTTAATACTTTCTATACAGTTACAACTGAAAAGTTAGCATGGTATTGGTATAAATATAGAAAACGAAATCAATGGAACAGAATAAAGAGTCCAGAAATAGACCTAAATCCATATGGTCAATTTATTTTCAAGTGAGACACCAAAGCAACTGAACGGGAGAGTGTAAGTCATTAAATACTTGGAGATGGAACAGTTACATATACGTACAGAATAAAACGTACCTTGATGCATATCTCACATTGCATGTAAAAGTAAATTCATGGTGGATTATAGGCCTAAATGTAAAAATTAACACTATAAAACTTCCAGGAAAAACATAGAAGAATATCTTCATGACCTAGCAGACAAATATTTATTAGACAGGATCCAGAAATCACTAACTATAAAAGAAAATATTGATTAGCTACACTTCATCAAAATAAAAAATTTCTCAGCAAAAAACACTGTTAAGAAAATGAAAGGGTGAGCCACAGACTGGGCAAAACTTTTTGTAATACCTAAGTCTAAAACAGAACCTGTATCCAGAATATATAAAGAATCCCTTCAATTTAATAATAAAAAGACAACCCATTAAAAACATGGGCAAAACAACTTGAATAGACACTTCACAAATAAATTTGTATTAATAGTCAATAAGCACATGGCAAATACCCAATGCGTTGTCATCATCAGGGAAATGCAAATTAAAATCATGAAGAGATATCACTATAGAGCCACTAAAATTGCTAAAATTTAAAATATTGAGCAATCAGAAGTGGCATACATTGCTGGTAGGAATGTAAAGTGGTACAACAATTTTGGAAAAAATTAACAGTTTCTCATAATGTTTTTCCCCTACTACCCAGCAATTGCACTCCTAAGTATTTACCTAAGAGAAATGAAAGTATGTGCCCACACAAAGACTTGTAAACAAGCATTTACAGCAGCTTTCTTTATAGTAGCCCAAAACTAGAAATAACCAAAACATCTACCAACTGTTGAATACATCAACTTCAGAAAGATTAAAAAGCCAGTGTATTCAGTTAAATAAAGGGCCCTTTTAAGAGAGTAAAGGTATGCGTCAATCAAGCCAAAGAGCCTCTAGGGAGAACGAGGGTATCCTTCAGCCATTTCCACAGAAGCCAAAGAGAGTGAACTGATTACCTTGAAAAGATCTGTGTATGTGGCTTTTATCAAATAGAGTGACATCCAGTGAAATTCACCAAAGACCCACCGACTTTTTGTGGGTTTTTTTTTGAGATGGAGTCTTGCTCTGTCGCCCAGGCTGGAGTGCAGTGGCGCGATATCGGCTCACTGCAAGCTCCACCTCCGGGGTTCACGCCATTCTCCTGCCTCAGCCTCCCGAGTAGCTGGGAATACAGCTGCCACCACGCCCGGCTAATTTTTTGTATTTTTAGTAGAGACGGGGTTTCACCGTGTTAGCCAGGATGGTCTCTATCTCCTGACCTTGTGATCCGCCTGCCTCGACCTCCCAAAGTGCTGGGATTACAGGCGTGACCGACTTCTTAAGAAAATTGTTCCAGCGGAAAAACAGCCAGCTTGGGCTGAAAGAGACACAGTAAGAAACGAAAAGATGCTATTGAATCCGCAAAATTCTCTGACAGGGAGCAAGCTGACCAAACTACTCAACTGCAAACAGGAGCTACCTTTCATGAAAAAGGAAAGATGATTCCTAGGATGGAATCACAAGCTCTGGGGGTAGACCCAAGAGCCTGGGAAAATTATTCTCCAATCTTGAAATCTAATCAAGAAACTTCTATTTGCTCAGATGCATTTTGGAATTGCCTTTGGCAGGTGGCTTTTACCTTTCATTTCCCCATTTTTTGAACACGAAGTCTGCAGCTGTGATTCTATGCCTATCCCACCACTGTATGTTGGGAGCAAATAATTTGTAGTTTTAGTTTCACATATCAGCAAATGAAGAGAAGTGGTGCCCCGGTAGCTGTAAGCAATGGATTACACCTAACTGCCTCATTTCCATTTGGTACTGATTTAGATTTAGATTTGAGCTGATAAAATGTAGATGAGATTTTAGGCTTTGAACTAATGCTGTAGCAGAATGAGACATGTGACTTTTGGAGAGGCCGATGTAGTTTGCATTTGGGATAAATAAATCACTGAGGGCCAGAGGGTGGATTGTGGTAGGGAGAACTCTAACAGCATCTCCAAGATTCCCACCCCGTGTGTCATCCCCCTTCCCTAGAATGTGGATGGGAACTGTGAATGTGAGAAGATACGGCCGTGATTGGGTAGCATATCAGTTGACTTTGAGTTCACCGTAAGGAAGAACATCCTGGGTGGATCTAATCTAGCCAGGCAGGTCCTTATAGAGAAAAGAAGCAACAGTAGCTGTGCTCCTGCTGGCTGGAAGGAAGGAAACAAATGGTCATCTTGTGAACTTCCTGAGAGGACCACATCATAGGGAGCTACTGGCAGCCTCCAGGAGCTAAGAGCAGTGCCTGTTAACAGCTATCAGGAAAATGGGACTTCAGCCATACAACTGCAATGAAATGATTCTAGCCACCAGAGAGCTTGGAAGAGAACCCTGCACCTGAGATGAGATTAGCAGCCCTGGCCCACAGCTCCCTTTCAGCCTGGTGAGACACCAAGCACAGAACCCAGCTGAGCCCTCTTGACTCCTGGCTCACGGACACCGTTTTAAGCTACTGCATTTGCAATCATCTGTTATGCAGTATAGAAAACCGATGTTTTACTTAAAGAGGTGATCTTTGGAAAATAATTATGGATCTGTTTCCTTTCTCTTCCTCAAAATCACGCAAAATGTGCAACCGAGACTGAGACAGGGATGAATGACGTCCTTCACTCAGCAGCTCCTCATTCCTGAGAATGGCGAACATGCAGAGGGGATGCACGTAGCCTTTAGCAAATGTTAAAACTCTCATATTTGAAGATAGATGGGTGAGTGGATGGATAGATGGGCAGATGATGGAGGTGCGGGCTTTGCCAGGAGTTTGCTGCCTGAGTTGATTAAGGTGCTGTGCCTGCAGGGGTTTTCATAATCTTTCCCTACTTCAGACTTAGCAGTCTCTATTTCATTCTCATCAGATTTTCTCTCCAAGGTGAGATCATTTGACCATGATTGGGAGATAAAAAAGGTAAAGTATTTTTTTTCTAATGTCATCCCTGTAGCAAACCCATTGTCTATGATGTATCTGGGTTCAGAATATCCTGCAAGCCTACCTTCATTCTAATGCCTTGCTTCACCTGCCTGGACTGGACCACTCCCATATATTAATGGCACCTTGATTAAGGGATGACTCCAGACACTACTGTTTTCAATGGACCATGTGACTGAAGGCACAGAGGTTTTTGCATCCTGGGGCAATGCATCCTGTTAAGATACCAGATGGGTGAGAATTCACGGAGGTTTTTGTAGCCTGGAGCAATGCATCCTGTAAGGATCCCAGGTGAGTGAGAGTTCTACCTTTCTTTGAGAAAATAAGAGAAGGGTGATTGTGAAGGCAGATGGCAAAAAAAAGAAAAGCATGAGAAGTTGTCCCAAATGCATTCTCAGACGTCATTTTTGGGGAAAAGGACACGTGAAAATCGAGTCAAGAATCTGGGCATTAACTCTTTTAATACTACCAGGCCCTTGTACCACCTGAAAAGACGTCATGAAGCCTACATCTCCACTTTGGAAATTGAAAATCAAGATATTTCTGAATAAAAAGCCTAGAAACGTAACTGCTAAAAGTATGAGCCAGGGCAAAACAGGTCGTCCCCAGTTCTCCTGACTTAAAAGAGATATTTTAAAACAATTACTGGAAATTACTACCAGAGACCTTGATTTGAAACAACCAAGGTCTTTAGTTTCATTTTAGCTCAACATCAGAAAGTTTTGTGGGGTGTGCATGGGGGATGTCTCTGTCTGTCTGTTCTTCAGTGTGTCTCCACATAAGTATTCTGAATAAAAAAAGGAAACTGCTACTTGAGCTGGGTTGATAATACAGTTTCAAATATTTATGCATTAGTTAAATCTTCTCTAACATAGGGGCTTCCTTGTGAATCTGGACACAAGACCCAACTCACAGATGGTGTCCAGTCTAACTGCCCCATTGCCCTATAGTAAAAACCTGAGCATAAGAGTTAATATTGCTTTATGACTCAAAATACGATCATCCAAAAGGCAAACAAATTCAAGGAGATGACTTCTTTTTTGATGAGATTTTAAAAAACAACAATGAACTTCTTTTGCCAATTCTAGCTTTGGTGAATGGCAATAGGAAGGTAATATAATTTCAGCACTCAGAGTAACATTGTAGATCTACTCTTTGTGGCAATATAGATGGAAAGAAGTTTGTGTAGAGGTTTATTACACCAAAACTCTGTGAGCAGTTCATTAACCTTCAAGGAACTACCATGTATTACATTCAAAGACAAAGAAAATCAAAACTTTATCTATCTTGGGGCAGCCACGATATTGAAGACAGGTCCATAGTATTTTCTTGATTCTGAACACAAAATTTGAGCTCTTTCAGAGAAGTCGAGGAAGATGCAACATGGAATGTCCTTTATACATCATTATATCTCCTCCCTGGCTTTCTCGCTTGCCCTGAGGTGACCCACATTTTAATACACAACTGGAAAGTCTGTTTAATTTAGAAAGAGTCATGACCAGGAATTTTCAGAGCAAATTTTAAAAGTCATGGTGGGGACTGGAAACTAGCCATAAACTTGAAAGATGTTTGTCAGCAAGGTTTTATTGTATTCCATTCGAATCTGCAAGCAGCCCAAGCACCAATGAGGCCACTCTCAAATGAGATGAAGCAGGCCCACTTCTGTGATCTCAGACACTATCCTTTGTACTCAATGTAGTTGTTCATCTGGGCACCACTTATAATTTCATAACTTCATAATTTCATCTAAACATAAAGAAAAGCAAGGTCACTGTGCCACCCACAAATTTCAAACATCCCCTCTCTGGACTAACATGAGTGACTCCTACTTCTTTGCCAGTTGCAGCTTTATCCTCATTTTAGTCTCCCCTCTGCATACGGAAGATTGACTGAGATCACAGGCATAATCCATTCTAAAGAAACCTCTACTTCCTTAGAGCCCCGTCCCAGCTCACCCAATCAAAGCCTAAATCCTATCATTGTTTGTTTTCAACACCTCTTATGGGGATACCCCATTTCTTCCGTGGTGTGTGTTCTCTCTTGCTGCAATAAGTAATAAGCCCAACTTTTTTTAACTATAGGGGTGTTTCGGTAGCCTTTGACTGAGGGTCATTGATGGAATAAATGAGTTACTTAATTGATGCTAGCATTTCATAACACATCAGCCTTGGGATTCCTTAGGTATCTTAGACATTACAACTCCCCAAAGCCTTTTGAAGCAAAACAGTTTTACCTCTTTGCTTCTCTAGCAAAATATGTGAATTCTTCCAACTCCAGCAAAACCTCAGGAGATTCATCTCAATGGGGTTTAGTTATCTGAAAGTAAACCCATAAGCCAGGCATAAGGGATGTGAAAGACTTTTGAGTAATTTTTAAATTGTAAAATTTGCTACATTATACATTGGTATAGGTATTTATTCACAACCACAAAGTTGTCACCTAAAAAAACAATTTCAAATTACATCTCTAATCCATAGCCAGCTACTTTTTCTTTCTTTTTTTTTTTTAATTGTACTTTAAGTTTTAGGGTACATGGCACAATGTGCAGGTTTGTTACATATGTATCCATGTGCTATGTTGGTGTGCTGCACCCATTACCTCGTCATTTAGCATTAGGTGTATCTCCTAATGCTATCCCTCCCCCCTCGCCCCACCCCACAACAGTCCCCAGAGTGTGATGTTACCCTTCTTGTGTCCATGTGTTCTCATTGTTCAATTCCCATCTATGAGTGAGAACATGCAGTGTTTGGTTTTTTGTCCTTGAGATAGTTTACTGAGAATGATGATTTCCACTTTCATCCATGTCCCTACAAAGGACATGAACTCATCATTTTTTATGGCTGCATAGTATTCCATGGTGTATATGTGCCACATTTTCTTAATCCAGTCTATCGTTGTTAGACATTTGGGTTGGTTCCAAGTCTTTGCTATTGTGAATAGTGCCACAATAAACATACGTGTGCATGTGTCTTTATAGCAGCATGATTTATAGTCCTTTGGGTATATACCCAGTAATGGGATGGCTGGGTCAATAGGTATTTCTAGTTCTAGATCCCTGAGGAATCACCACACTGACTTCCACAATGGTTGAACTAGTTTACAGTCCCAAAAGCAGTGTAAAAGTGTTCCTATTTCTCCACATCCTCTCTAGCACCTGTTGTATCCTGACTTTTTAATGATGGCCATTCTAACTGGTGTGAGACGGTATCTCATTGTGATTTTCATTTGCATTTCTCTGATGGCCAGTGATGATGAGCATTTTTGCATGTGTTTTTTGGCTGCATAAATGTCTTCTTTTGAGAAGTGTCTGTTCATGTCCTTC
>NW_026654247.1:0-9422 GCF_009828535.3 Hylobates moloch
AAAAAAAAAAAAAAAAAAAAAAAAAAAAAAGAAAGAGAAAGGGGTAGAAAGCTTATTCAAAGAAAAAATAACAGAAAACATTCTAAACCTAGAGAAAGACATAAATATCCAAATGCAGGTAGGTCAAAGATTACCAAGCAGATTTAATCCAAGTATGACCACCTCAGACAAAAATAATCAACTTCTCAAAGGTCAAGGACAAAGAGAGGATCCTGTAAGCAGTGAGACAAAAGAAGCAAATAGTATACAAAGGCACTGCAGTAGGTTTGCTGGCAGACTTAGCAAAAACCTTATAGGCCATGAGAAAATGGGATGAAATACTTGAAGTACTGAAGAAAAAAATGCCTGCCAATTGAGACTACTGTCCAGCAAGCCTATCCTTCAAACATCAAGGTGACAGAGACTTTCCCAGAAATAGAAAAAAAAGACAATCTTCAAATTCATATGGAAATGCAAAAGACCCTGGATAGTTAAAGCAATCATGAGCAAAATGTACCAAGCTGGGGGCATTAATACAACTTAACTTTAAAATACACCACAAAGCTATAGTAACCCAAACAACATGTTACTGGCCTAAAAACAAACACACAGACAAATAGAACAGAATAGAAAAACCAGAAATAAATCCACATGTTTACAGTCAACATGTATTTGACAAAGGCACCAAGAACATACACTGGGGAAAGAACAGTTTCTTCAATAAATGGTGCTGGGAAAACTAGACAACCATACGTAAAAGAATAAAACAGACCCCTGTCTCTTACCATATAGAAAACTCAACTCTAAATGGATTCAACACATAAATGTAAAACCTTAAATTATGAAACTAATAAAATAAAACAAGGAAAATGCTTCATAAAATTGGATCAGGTAAGAAGTTTTTGAATAAGTTACCAAAAGCACACGTGTATTCGTATGATGGTTACACTGAAAGCTCAGACATTGCTGTGATGCAGCAGATCCAGGTAACAAAGCTGCATCTGTACCCCCAAATATAGTTTTTTAAAAAGCACCTTTGGGAGGCTGAGGTGGGAGAATTGCTTGAGGCCAGGAGTTCAAGACCAGTCTGGGCAACACAGTGAGACCCCCATCTCTACAAAAAAAAAAAAAAATGAAATTGGCTGGGTGTAGTGGCACATTTGTGTAGTCCGAGCTACTTAGGAGGCCAAAGCAGGAGGACTGCTTGAGCCCAGGAGTTCGAAGTTACAGTGAGCTATAATCACACCATGCACTCCAGCCTGGGTGACAGAGCAAGACCCTGTCTCAAAAACCAAACCAAAAAGCACAGGGAGCAAAAGTAAAAATAAATTACATCAAATTAAAAAGCTTCTGCACAGGAAAAAACACATAAATACAGTGGAGAAAGTACCTACAGAATGGGAGAAAGTCGTTGCAAAAGAGCTGAATAGACATTTTTCAAAAGACATACAAATGGCCAACAAGAATGTGAAAAAATGCTCAACATCAGTAATCATCAGGGAAATGTGAGTCAAAACCACAGGGAAATATCACCTCACTCCAGTGAAAATGGCTCTTACCAAAAAGACAAAAAATAACAATTGCTTGTGAGGATATGGGGAAAGGAGAATTCTTGTGCACTGTTTGTAAGGATATTAATTTAGTACAGATATTATGGAAAAGAATATGTAGTTTCCTCAAAAAATTAATAAATAGAACTTCCATATGATCCAGCAATCCCCTTCCTGGGTATATATTCAAATAAAATGAAATTAGTATGTCAAAGAGATATCTGCAATCCCATGTTTATTACAACACTATTCACAATAGCCAAAATATGGAATCAACTTGGTTCATCTAAAGATGAAGAAAATGTGGTATATCTACATAACAGAATACACTACTCAGCCATAACACAAAATAAAATCCTGTCATTTGCTCAACATGGATAAACCTGCAGGGTATAAGGTTAAGTGAAAGGAACCTGGTACAGAAAGACAAATATTTCATGATCTTACTCATCTGTGGAATTCAAAAAAAGTTGATTTCATGGAAGTAGAGAGTAGAATAGTGGTTACCAGGGGCTGGGGATGGAAAAGAGCTGGTAAAAGGAGGGACTAGCAGAAATTTGTCAATGGGTACAGAGTTAGTTTGGCAGAAAGGATAAGTTCTGGTGTTACACAGTAGGGTGGCTATAACTAATAACACCGTAGTGTATATTTTAAGATAGCTAGAAGATTTTGAATGTTATCACCACAAAGTGATAAACATAAAATTATGGATATGACAATGCTGATTTAATCACTATAAAATGTATACACGCACTGACACTGTACTCCATATATATGTACAATTATGTGTCAATTACAAATTTTAAAAAAAATAAAAAGCAAAAAAAAAATAAATCCAAGTGTCCTGACTTCAAGTTCTTTCAAATGCAGTTGGGTTTTCTAAACTTGACTGATCATAAAAGCACCTCAGGATTCCTAAGGTAACCGAATAAAAATCCAGAAACTCTAAGACAGTGCTTCTCAAACTCTGTGCATACAAATCACGTCAGAATCTGGTTAAAATGAAGATTCTGATTCAATATATCTGGGGGTGGGGTTCTGAAATTCTATATTCCTAATGAGCTTCCGGGTTGTAAGAGTGCTTCTGAATCTTGTCCTACACATTTTGGGGAACAAAGCTCTAGGGGAGGGTATAAAAGAATGGTTAAATATATCCTCACTTCAAGATATACACATATATTCTTTCTTCTTAACTCTAAACCCTGAGTATAAATAAGCCTGTTCCTTCATTATTTACCTTTTTGTGAAAAGAGCTGTTTGTGGTAAAATGTTGATGGACAGCTGTCGATTTCTTCTTAATCGACTTTGTAAATCATATTTTTTTCCATATTAGCATCCAAAGTAGTAATAACAAGTTCTCTTTTCATTTGACTAACCACATGTTAGGTGCTGGGATCAGAGAGGAGTGATAATGAAATAAATTTTCTATCTGAATATTTAAATTTTACAAAACTTTGTTTCTGACATGTGTCACACACAAACTAATTTCAAATTTTAATTTTCTTCATAGGAGGTCTCTGTCCAGGTTCCAGGTTTAGAAAACATCCTAGTTTTCTGAAAATTAATTCATCTTGTATTTTCTATTTGGTTAACCTCTGACTCATGCATACATAAAACACCTAAAGAGTAGGGAGGCAACATAAGAATATTTGCAATGAGATGAACTAGCTGAGGCATGGGATAATATCTAATACCAACTGGCGTCAGTGAGCCTCTAGTGCAATGGCCTTCATCAGTAAGTACCACTGGCAGTCAGACAGAACCAGGATCAAGACTCTAGACATACAACTCAGTACAATTTCCAGAACTTCAAACCCAGCTAGGGAAGACGCCTCCTCAGGAATCTGGGGGATGAGCAGTAACTTCCTACCATCATTGTGAAGACACACCATGTTTATTTAGCATTCTAGAGATCATTTAGGCTCACAATACCATTATAATTTGAACTGGGATAATTTTAAAAAGTTATTCTAAGTAGAGAAGCTATACCTACTTGTGGTGTTGTTAGGGTTGTAGAGCTACTCATTTTATCTTCCATTTGTTGTGTTTGAATATCCAGTGTTTCAAACTGGTGTTCGAATTTGTTCATCAAGGCAGAAGTCTGTAAAAATAAATATGGTTATTAGAAAAACTTACACTGAAAAGATGCTATCTTAACATAATTCTTTTTTTTTTTTTTTTTTACCTTTTCAAGGTTCTACTCCTCAATGAAGCACCCACAGACTTAACTATGCCTCACATGGACTCGTTACCTATTTGGAGGATAAAAACAAACAGTATCCTATCATATAAACAGTCTCAAAGTTTTTGTAGTCTCCTAAAATATTACTTACAAATCAACTTATGAAACTTGTCTACCTTTTCTTTAACAGTAAATATACAATGTTATGTATTTATAGTCTAGGCATTGACTATCTTATTTCTTTGACTTTTCACTTCATTAAAAGACAACTAATTCAACCATTGTGGAAGACAGAGTGGTGATTCCTCAAAGACATAGAGACAGAAATAGCATTCGACCCAGCAATTTCATTACTGGGTATATACCCAAAGTAATATAAATCATTCTACTACAAGGACACATGCGCACGTATGTTTATTGCAGTACTATTCACAATAGCAAAGACATGGAATCAACCTAAATGCTCATCAATGATAGACTGGATAAAGAAAATGTGGTATATATATACCATAGAATACTATGTAGCCATTAAAAAGAATGAGAATGAGACCCTGTCCTTGACAGGGACATAGATGGAGCTGGAAGCCATTATACTTCGCAAACTAATGCAGAAACAGAAAACCAAATACCGCATGTTCTCATTTATAAATGGAAGCAAAATGATGAGAACACAAGGACACATAGAGGGGAACAATGTGCACTGGGACCTACTGGAGAGTGAAGGGTAGGAGGAGGGAGAGGATCAGGAAAAATAACTAATGGATACTAGGCTTAATACCTGGGTGATGTAATAATCTGTAAAACAAACCCCCATGACACACATTTACCTATGTAACAAACCTATACATCCTGTACATGTACTCCTGAACTTAAAATACAAGTTTTTTAAAAAGACAATTAAATCTTGGTTCAAAATCCACTGCCAAAATCACTTTCCTCACCAAGTACTTTGAATATGTCGCACCTTTACCAGCACCCTGTAGCACCCTGCAACAAATTTTGAGTTCTGATAACTCAATACTCTTATTAAACTTAAATCAAGAGTTCTTATTATTTATAGATCTCAAGTCTTACCCTGCCCATTGTTACTGCATTTTGAACTCTGACTGCCACAGCATCAACTCTAGCACTCATTCTTAAGAAATCAATTGCTTGCTTTTTCTGGTGGATTGCATTTTCAGCATGTATTCTTGCAGCTTCCTTACTGCCTTTCTGAATAGCCTGTTTTAAACAGAGCAAAAGTAAATAAAGGCAAAAACAAAGATCAAAAGTAAATATTGGCAAAGACAGACAGCAAAAGTACGCATATTTTAAAAAGAGGAAAATAACCCCAAATTAACTTATAATCTGTAAGAGCTTATAATTAGCTTTTCAGGAAATAATTATGCACTTAATTATTAGGAGAATGTATAGTCCCATAATTTTTAATCTTATGATTAGAAAATATATATTCATTGATAGTTTAAGAAATTAGAACACAGGCCGGGCACAGTGGCTCACGCCTGTAATCCCAGCACTTAGGCAGGCCAAGGCAGGCGGATCATGAGGTCAGGAGTTCGAGACCAGCCTGACCAACATGGTGAAACCCCGTCTCTACTAAAAATATAAAAATTAGCCAGACGTGGTGGCACGCACCTGTAATCCCAGCTACTCAGAAGGCTGAGACAGGAGAATCGCTTGAACCCGGGAGGCAGAGGTTGCAGTGAACTGAGATCACGCCACTGCACTCCAGCCTGAGCGATAGAGACTCCGTCGAAAAGAAGGGACGGGGAGGGGAGGGAAAGGGAGGGGAGAACATAAAACTGTAAAAAATTGCCCATAATAACATCACTGAGCCATTATCACTGTTAATATTTTAGCATAGGGCATTCCAAGTACATAAATATATTTATTACTATATAAATATATTACGAAAGTACATACATAGAGCATACTGTTTTGGAACTTGTTTTTTCATGTAATATATTTTTTAAAAAATGTTTTAAAGTCAAAAATATATAACTACATCATTATTTCTAAAGGCTGAACTATAAGGATGTGCCATTAACCAGGGTTTTCATGTGCTACAAACACTACTGATGGTATAGCAAATGATACTACATGTTATATAGATGTAAGTTTCTTTTCTATGCATTTATTTAAATGTTATATGAAAATAATGTAACTAACACAAATCCATGTTTTTTTTTTTCTGGTATAAAAGCTTAGGACAGAGCTAAGGTTAAGTCAATTAAAAAAAAAAAGTAAATAGCTCACATGGTCCTCCAATACGGCAAAACCAAGAAGGTAATTAGATTGTTTGTAACTCAAGGGATAAATGCTTGAGAGGATGGATACCCCATTCTCCTTGATGTGCTTATTTCACATTGCATGCCTGTATCAAAACATCTCATGCGCCTCATGAATACATACACCTACTATGTACCCACAAAAATAAAAGTAAAAATTTAAAAGTGACTGAAATTTGACAACGAAGATTGGATCCCTGATTATTATATTTTTTTCGATTCTTCGATAATATAAAGAGCAATGTGATAACCACACTAGTACATGCAACCCTACACACTTTCCAAGAATCTTCATAAGGTAAGTTCCCAGATTCAGAATTACCGGATGCAGAGGTATGCACAATTTTAATTGTCCCACACCAAATTCTGGTAGCGACTTACATCTCTTCCAGCAGTATAAGAGTTTCTGCTTCTCTTGCATAGTCATCAATATGAGGTATTATGAGATATATCTGAGAGGTGAAAAGTGGTAGACAGTTGTATTTCTTTGCTTAAAAGTGAGGTTAAAATTTTTATGCTTACCCATTTGTACTTCTTCTTTCTTGAGCCATTTGTGTCTTTGTCCATCTTTCTTGGGCTTTTTCTTATTGATTTGCAAGAACATTTCATACGAAAATTACTTTTTGTTACATATGGCCTTTTCTAGATTGTTGGATGAACTACTATTTTGTGTATGTCTGATATAAAAATGTCTAATTCTTTTATAGTCAGGTATTTCCTTTATGGTTTTTTTACTATGCTCAAAACATCCATCTGTATCTCAGGTAATTTTGGCATTTTAATCTTTTAATTACTAAATTTAGCATTTATTTTGGTGAAAAGTATAATGTAGTGATCTATAGTTTTCTAATGCCATTTACTGAAGTATTCCCTCTTTTCCTCCTTAAATATATTTAAAATATTTTTGTCTGGTGCCTAATTTTTGTTATTTTAGCTAGTTTTAAAATTCACATTATAAAAGAAATGCATGCACACGGGTACAGTATTCAAGTAGAAAGGAGCATATAGTTAATAATCAGGTGTTCCTCCTACCCCAGTTGCCCTGTCTCATATCCTAGAGGTAACTGTCTTAATATACATACATTCATTTATTCAAATATTTATTGAGCATCTAGCAAATGCTGGACAGTATTCTAGGCACGTGGAATTCAGTAGTGAACCCAAAACACAAAAACCCCTGTTGTTATGGAGCTTATATTCTAGTTAAAGAATCTGACTATAAACCAGATAATTAAAATAGATGGTATGTTAAGTAGTGGCAGGTATCAGGAAGTAAGAATAGAGCAGGGAATGAGGATAGGAAGAGTTAGGATTGGGGTTGTTGAAATTTTACAGAAGATAGCCCAGAAAGACTTACTGTGAAGGTGATATCTAAGTAAATACCTGAAAGAAAAATGGTTTTCTCTCTGCTGAAGGAAGATAAGAAGCTAGTTATATGGATATTCAGCACAGCAGGAAGAAAAAGAGCAAAAAAGGGGACCTTATGCAAGCATGTGTCATTTACACAGTAGTACAATGTGTCTGAAGCAGAGTGAATGAAGGGTAGAAGAGGAGATACAGTCAGATAGATAATAGATCATATATGGCTTTATAGGCCATTTTAAGACTCTGGCTTTACTTGGAGTAGGATGAGACCAAGAAGAGACGAGTGACATGATCTGGCTTCTGTTTTTAAAATGCTCTCTCTGGCGGCTGTGTTAAGATAATACTTAGGGGACAAGAGTCAGGAACAGGGAGACAAATTAGAAGTTCACTGTACTAACTGAGGTAAGATATAATGATAGCTTGGGTCAAGGTAGGTGCATTAGAGATTGGATAAGAAATGATTAGATTTTGAATACATTTTAAAGGTAAAAATGATACGATTTGCTGATAGATCAGATGTAGTGTATGAAAAAACAGAGGGCTTAAAAATGACTGTACTCTATTAATGTTTGGTTTTGATTTTGTCTAACAGAATTACCTTTAACTGATTTTAGAAAAACCATATTGGAAAGGATGCCACATAAGGGCTTCACTTTTAAGTTTGGTTTGCTCCTTGGACATCCAAGTGGAAACATGAAATAAGCAGGTGGATAGAGGAGTCTGGAGTTCAAGGGAAAAGGCTAGGCTAGAGATGTACATTGGGAAGTCCTATTGTGGCAAAAGCTAGTGGTAGATCAACTGACCATTAGACCAAAGCAAGAGCTTCAATTTTAGTGAATGGTGGTGGTATAACCATAAATGGATTGAGTACAGCAGAGAATGAAAGAAGAGGAATTAGAAAGAATTAATAAATATGGACAACTCTTTCACACAGTTTTGTTAGAAATACAAAGAGATCCAGTTTCAGCTTTCTACAAATGGCTAGCCAGTTTTCCCAGCACCATTTATTAAATAGAGAATCCTTTCCCCATTTCTTGTTTTTGTCAGGTTTGTCAAAGATCAGATAGTTGCAGATATGTGGCATTATTTCTGAGGGCTCTGTTCTGTTCCATTGGTCTATATCTCTGTTTTGGTACCAGTACCATGCTGTTTTGGTTACTGTAGCCTTGTAGTATAGTTTGAAGTCAGGTAGCGTGATGCCCCCAGCTTCGTTCTTTTGGCTTAGGATTGACTTGGCAATGCGGGCTCTTTTTTGGTTCCATATGAACTTTAAAGTAGCTTTTTCCAATTCTGTGAAGAAAGTCGTTCATACCTTGATGGGGATGGCATTGAATCTATAAATTACCTTGGGCAGTATGGCCATTTTCACAATATTGATTCTTCCTACCCATGAGCATGAAATGCTCTTCCATTTGTTTGTATCCTCTTTTATTTCATTGAGCAGTGGTTTGTAGTTCTCCTTGAAGAGGTCCTTCACATCCCTTGTAAGTTGGATTCCTAGGTATTTTATTCTCTTTGAAGCAATTGTGAATGGGAGTTCATTCATGATTTGGCTCTCTGTTTGTGTGTTATTGGTGTATAAGAATGCTACACCTTATACAAAATTAATTCAACACGGATTAAAGACTTACATGTTAGACTTAAAACCATAAAAACCCTAGAAGAAAACCTAGGCAATACCATTCAGGACATAGGCATGGGCAAGGACTTCATGTCTAAAACACCAAAAGCAATGGCAACAAAAGCCAAAATTGACAAATGGGATCTAATTAAACTAAAGAGCTTCTGCACAGCAAAAGAAACCACCATCGGAGTGAACAGGCAACCTACAGAATGGGAGAAAATTTTTGAAACCTACTCATCTGACAAAGGGCTAATATCCAGAATCTACAATGAACTCAAACAAATTTACAAGAAAAAAAAAACAAACAACTCCATCAAAAAGTGGGCGAAGGACATGAACAGACACTTCTCAAAAGAAGACATTTATGCAGCCAAAAAACACATGAAAAAATGCTCATCATCACTGGCCATCAGAGAAATGCAAATCAAAACCAC
>NW_026654248.1:0-9422 GCF_009828535.3 Hylobates moloch
AGGATCCCCAGATGGAGGACATTGAGTGTGTCTAGTGTAGAGTGTAGATGGATCCCCAGATGGAGGACATTGAGAGTGTCTATTGTAGAGTGTAGGTGGATCCCCAGATGGAGGACATTCAGTGTATCTACTGTAGAGTGTTGGTGGATCCCCCAGACGGAGGACACTGGGTGTGTCTTGTGTAGAGTGTAGGTGGATCCGCCGATGCAGGAGATTTGTTATTTCTATTTTCAGTGTAGGTTAGATGTGTCTTGTTGTGCTCACTGGATTTTTCTTTGTAGAGTGTAGCTTGCTTCTCCAGGTGGCGAACCTGGGCATTCTCTCAGGTAAAGGTTATGTTGCAATGTCAGTGTGTATTGGGCTGTGGGACACTGCCTGATTCCATGACAGCCGTCTGTTTGACCTTGATTGTGCTTAGGTGGCTGAATTTTGCCCTTTCTGAAGGTGTCTTCCATATCTGTCACAGGCGTCTCTTCCGAGCCTCGTCTGTGCTAGTTTGGCGTCACCTGGAACAGCCCCTCTGTTTCCAGAGCAGCCTCCTAGGCTTTCCCATGTGGCCACTGCAGCTGACATGGAGTTCCAAATCCTATTCCTCATTTTTGTCAACAGCCTGCATTGCGAAAGACACAGGTTTAATCTCTCTTTTATTTATGGAGTGTCTATGGTGAAACACGGTCAGAGGGTGGGAACCTAACCTGTTTACATCCTTCCTTTAATTCCTTCCTTCCATCCTTCCTTCCTCCCTCCCTTTCTTCCTTCCTTCCCTTCTTCCTCCCTTCCTTCCTCCCTCCCTCCCTTCCTTCCTCCCTCTCTCCCTCCCTCCCTTCCCCCCTCCCTTCCTTCCTTCCCTTCTTCCTCCCTCCCTTCCTTCCCTTCTTCCTCCCTCCCTTCCTTCCTTCCTCCCTCCCTTCCTTCCTTCCCTTCTTCCTCCCTCCCTTCCTTCCTTCCTTCCCTTCCTTCCTTCCTCCCTTCCCCCACTTTTTTTTTTTGATAGAGTCTCGCTCTGTGGCCCAGGCTGGAATGCAGTGGCACAACATTGGCTCACTGCAACCTCCGCCTCCTGGGTTCCAGCGATTCTCCTGCCTCAGCCTCCCGAGTAGCTGGGACTACAGGCACCTGCCACCATGGCCGTCTAATTTTTTGTATTTTCAGTAGAGATGGGGTTTTGCCATGTTGGCCAGACTGGTCTTGAACTCCTGACCTCAAGTGATCCACCCACCTTGGCCTCCCAAAGTGCTGGGATTACAGGCGTGAGCCACTGCACCCGGCCGAAAGACACATTTTTAATCTTTTTTTAATTTATGGAGTGTCTATGGTGAAACAGGGTGACGGGGTGGGAAACTAACCTGCTTAAATCCTTCTGGAAATTTCTATCTACACAGATCCCCAAGGTCATGCTCATACACTGGACAGGGCTGCTGCCTCCTTGCTCACTGGGGACTGCCATCACACTGCCTCACCTGATAGGGACCTTCCTACCACCCCAGGCACAAAGGCATGCTCAGATATTAAACAGCCAATTTTGGACCATTAAAATTAAAAAAAAAAAAAAAGAGGGGCAGAGGAGAGGGGCGGGTGGCTGTGAATGTACTTAGGGAATTCAGCCTGGTCCTGTCAAAAATCATTTCTGGTTTGGCCACCGAGAGCTTTCAGGTCCACACGGCTCCCCCATCACTCTGGCTGAGGTGGAGCTTCTGTGTTTTATTCCAGACGTGAAAGGTCAGCTTAGCAGGGCAAAGATTCTCATTAAGGCAACCGGATTCTCGAAGCAAAATAAAAAAAGAAAAAACGAGAGAGAGAGAGAGAGAGACGGATTATTGGCAAGGCCAGCAATGCTAGCAATTACCTTCATCTTTCGCCCAGCATTTTGGCAAGCACAGAAACTCACATCTGAAATCCATCGCCACAGCCTATGATCTATCTTATCAAAACCCGGTGCCATCAGGAGGCACATTCAGGCCGCTGTGTTTTTAAGGTTTAAACAATTTGCAATGTATTTCAGAGATGACTGAGCTGGAAACGGAGGGAACACGGGTTCTGTGAGTCAGTCCCCCACTTTTCTCTTGCCGTACATCGAGAACAAGTGAAATGCAATTGCTTTCACCCTGCTGGAAGCAAATCCAACTCATCACTTCACATAAGGCTGTGGGTATGATTCCTGCCACGGCTGATCAGCGGGTCCTGGGGTTGACGAGGCTCCATCAGCCCCACTTAGCAGTGAGAATGTCAACTTGTCAAGTATTTTTAGGGCTGGGAAGCTGCAGACAACCCTTACCAATTTCTCCGGGAAGCCAGGGGCTTGGACGCCCTCCCCTCTGCAACATCCGTACTTTATAGAGTAAGTTAATGTGAAGGCAAATGCTGGGCACTTGGGAAGCTGGGCGGGCAACTTTTTAAGATTATTCCCCGGGGAATCTAAAAGGACAACAGCATCACTGCCTTTCAGAGAAACTGCAGGCTCTTCTGCCGGCAAAATAACAATTAAATGGAAACGGGATAATGAACCTTCCCATTTCAATGAGGCTGCCAGTGGTGCCTGTTTTAGAGAAAGGCTCTCTGGCTGCCAGGCCGCTGGGCTCTCTGTCTGTTCTGCAGGGGTAGAGCTGGGTACCTCCTTTTTGGAATTATTCTTGCCAATGGAAGGCTAGCACAGAGGCCCTAAAGGGGTGGACAGAACCGTAAAAGGCCTACGTCTCCATGCAGGGGAGCTGGAGAATACGAAGGAGAATTGAGGGTGTTCAGACGTTCAAAGGACATGTAGTCCCAAGTCGCTGGACATCACTGAGTTGTGGGGAGCACAACCAGGACCTGTGTCCACTGTCTGTGACCCACATTCTGGAAACGGATGGTTCACACCAGGGGAGAAAGTATATACTGAATGGCTGGGCCACCCCACTCCATTTGTTGTTGTTTTTTTTTCTTTTTTAGAGATAAAATCTCATTCCGTTGGCCCAGCTGGAGAGTGGCACAATCTCGGCTCACTGCAACCTCCACCTCCTGGGTTCAAGCGATTCTCCTGCCTCAGCCTCCTGAGTAGCTGGGAAAACAGGCACCTGCCACCATGCCCGGCTAATTATTTGTATCTTTAGTAGAGACGGGGTTTCACCATGTTGGCCACGCTGGTCTCGAACTCCTGACCTCAGGTGATCCACCTGCCTCAGCCTCCCAAAGTGCTGGGATTAGAGGCGTAGCCACTGTGCCTGGCCTTTTTTTTTTTTTTTTTTTTTTACACAGTTGTTTGCTTTTCTCCGGTGGCGGGAGGGCGGGGGCGTGATCTCAGCTCACTGCAACCTCTGCCCCCTGGGTTCAAGCAATTCTCCTGCCTCAGCATCCCAAGTAGCTGGGATTACAGGTGCCCACCACTATGCCTGGCTAATTATTTTTTCTATTTTTAGCAGACATGGGGTTTTCACCATGTTGGCCGGGCTGGTCTCGAACTCCTGACCTCAGGTGATCCACCCGTCTCAGCCTCCCAAAGTGCTGGGAAGACAGGCGTGAGCCACCTCACCTGGCCTCTCACCCTGGTTTCTGTAAGGGCATCCTGGAAACCACAGAGAACTCAGGGTCATCCTGCAATTTCTTACTTACCTCAGTGGTCTGCTTTGGACACTCGCTGTTTTCACAACGTGGACCTGGAAGGGACTCCTGAGTCTAACCCAGACTCCAGCCACCTGGGTCCCTCGGAGGCACTGGCGCTGGCACAGGTCTGAGTTGAGTATCATTGCCCGCATCCCAGGTGAGTAACTGCACTGGGTGACAGGTTCTAATAACGTGAGGCCGGCCGCCACTCATTCCCTCTGGGCTCATTACTGAGAAGTATTATTCACCGGTTAGCAAATTGAAAGTAGAAAAGGTGGCCGGGTGCGGTGGCTCACGCCTGTCATCCCAGCCCTTTGGGAAGCCGAGGCGGGCGGATCACAAGGTCGGGAGTTCGAGACCAGCCTGGCCAACATGGTGAAACCCCCGTCTCTACTAAAAATACAAAACTTAGCTGGGTGTGGTGGCAGGTGCCTGTAGTCCCAGCTACTCGGGAGGCTGAGGCAGAAGAATTGCTTGAACCCGGGAGGTAGAGGTTGAAGTGAGCTGAGACTGCACCACTGCACTCCAGCCTGGGTGACAGAGCGAGACTCCATCTCAAAAAAAAAAAAAAAAAAGCAAAAAACAAAAAGAAAGTAGAAAACGGCATTTGGGAGCGTTCGTGAGTGTTGGGCCAGGTCTGTGAGCCGACAGTTTCCTCATAAATAGTTTCTTTCTGAGCAAAGCTGTGGCATTCGGTGCGTAAGTCTTGTCCTGCAGAGCCACAGAGAAAAAAATAAAAAATAAATAGAATGCTTTTAAATCCCTGCGATCTGCAACTCCTCTTGCCTCCAGCCTTGCAAGCTGGAATGAACCACAGCAAATCTGCCTCTCTGAGTGGACTCCTGTGGTGGAGAGCTGTTCTCCTCCCCTGGACCTCTTTCACGCTGTAAAATATATGTGGGATTTTGAGTGAGTTTATGTTGTTTCCCCTTTTAATTCCTCCGCATTTCTGCTTATGTTCTGTGGGTATCAGACTATTTTGTTCTCCACATGCACAGGCACACACGCACAAATGAATGTGCAAAAGATGTCAAATGCAGGATTATTTGCAAAATAGGTCAAATGCAGGTTTATTTGCAAAAGATGTCAAAGGCAGGTTTATTTGCAGACGTCAAATGCAGGATGACTTGCAAAATGCGTCAAATGCAGGATGACTTGCAAAATGCGTCAAATGCAGGTTTATTTGCAAAAGACATCAAATGCAGGATTATTTGCAAAAGACGTCAAATGCAGATTTATTTGCAAAAGATGTCAAAGGAAGGTTTATTTGCAAAAGACGTCAAATGCAGGATGATTTGCAAAATGCATCAAATGCAGGTTTATTTGCAAAGGACATCAAATGCAGGGTTATTTGCAAAAGACATCAAATGCAGGTTTATTTGAAAAGATGTCAAATGCAGGATCGTTTGCAAACGACGTCAAATGCAGGATGATTTGCAAAATGCATCAAATGCAGGATTATTTGCAAAATGCATCAAATGCAGGTTTATTTGCAAAAGACGTCAAATGCAAGACTATTTGTAAAAGACGTCAAATTAAGGTTTAGTGCATAAAAGAGTACGTTGGAGGGGCAGTACCTCTCCGGCGAGTTTCCTGTTACCTTTTCAGATGTAATGAGTTCTGAAATGATGGAAATTTAACAAAATGCCCATTGTTTAGAATACAAGCAGTGAACTTGTTTTATGTCCAACCCCCGCCCCTTAATCGCACACATGATAAACCCATAATTTGCACTGACTTCTTTGCTTTTCCTAATTAATTTAATTGAAACTATAGAAAAATGTTTAAAAGTGTTTTTGTTTTAAATTCAGAGATGCAGCATTGCTGGTGTGAAATAATATATATAATATGTATCTAATATATAAAATTATATAAATTATATAATATATAAATTTATATAAATATATAAAAATATATATGTGTGTATATATAGTGATACCACTTTTGTCTGTGAGCAGAACGCCCCACAAAACCAGACAGATATGTTAACGCTCAGCTGTGCACCATTTCCACATTTCAGCCGTTGTGAAAACCCACGCACACACATATTCATTTGAACACCTGCTTTCCCAATACCTTTTGAGAGTACCCGGGAGACACAGCCGTGAGGCCTTATAAACTCGCCTCCTCCTCCTTCTTCCCCGCTGCCCAGGTGACAAGGCCTAGGATCCCGTGCAGGTGAAAAGCTGAGCGTCTTTTTTTTATAGAACGCACATTCACTTCAGCTGACTTATTTTTCACCAGCATTCCCAGCATTTCTCTTGACAAGAAACCACCTCAAGCTGTTCAAACGGGGGCCCCGTGCCGCTGCCCAAGAGTTTGCCAACGGGTCAGAAGCATTGCAAGGATAACGATGGAAAAAGTTTGCTCGGGACGCAGGGGAGGGGAGGGAAATGAAGGCTGGGGAGTGCCTGCCAGCCAGGACGGCGTGTGAGATTTACAGTATGACTCCACAGCCCCATAAAACCAGGTTATAGGCGCACTGGACCTATTACTTAGACTGAATAAAGCAGGAGCTTTGAGTGGCGGCTGTGTATTCTCCCAAGGAGCCTCAAGCACCTACCTGCCACCTCTGGACAGATTCCAGGGCTCACCAGGCCTGGTAGGACCCACACAGAGAGAGAGAGAGAGAGAGCACAGGAAGAAACCAGCCCCACCACGCAGGTGAGCTCAGGGAGGTCTCTGGCACAGCTCACATCAGCAATGCCTGGGCGAGCTCTACCCTCAGCAGTGGCAACCCTCAGGGCTGACAACATGTTTCTGGCAGCCAAAATACTTTGCAGTACTTAGAGCCCGTACTGTCTTTCAGACTTTGTTGCACACAGTGCATGTGGATATTGAAAAGACAAAGATGCCTTTTTTTTTTTTTTTTTTGAGATGGAGTCTCACTCTGTCACCCGAGCTGGAGTGAGTGCAGTGGTGCGAGATCTCAGCTCACTGCAAGCCCCACCTCCCAGGTTCACGCCATTCTCCTGCCTCAGCCTCCCGGGAAACTGGGACTACCAGCACCCACCACCACGCCCTGCTATTTTTTTGTATTTTTAGTAGTGACAGGGTTTCAGTGTTAGCAAGGATGGTCTCGATCTCCTGACCTCGTGATCTGCCCACCTCGGCCTCCCAAAGTGCTGGGATTACAGATGTGAGCCACCGCGCCCGGCCCAAAGATGCCTTTTAAGAAATAAGATATTTGGGAGGCTGGAGAGGGTGGATGACCTGAGGTCAGGAGTTCGAGACCAGCCTGGCCAACAACCCCATCTCTACTAAAAAAACCCCACAAAAATTAGCTGGGCGTGGTGGTGGGCACCTGTCATTCCAGCTACTTAGAAGGCTGAGCAGAGAATTGCTTGAACCTGGGAAGCAGAGGTTGCAGTGAGCCGAGATCGCGCCATTGCACTCCAGCCTGGGAAATAGATGGAGACTCCATTCCCCACTTCCCCCCAGAAAACAAAACAAAAGACAGAAGAGGAGACACAGACAAGAGAAGGCCATGTGGAGATAGAGGCAGAGACTAGAGTGATTCAGCCACAAGCCCACGGCCACCTTGGAGGCCCCAGGAGCTGGGAGAAGCAGGAAGGACCCTCCCCTACAGCCTCCAGAGGGAACTGGATACAAGTGAAGTAGATTGAACTGTAATCCCCCCAAAAAGGTATATCTGGGTCCTGATTCGCAGAACCTGTGAATGAGATCTTATTTGAAAACGGGGTGTTTGCAGATGTAACTAAATAAAGAACCTTACGATGAGTTCATCCTGAATTATCTGTGTGGGCCCTAAATCCAGTGACAGGTGTCCTTCTAAGAGACAGAGCAGGAGACACAGACACAGAGGGGAAGGCCACGTGGAGATGGAGGCAGAGACTGGAGTGATGCAGCCACAAGCCCAGGGATGCCTGGAGCCCCCAGGAGCTGGGAGAGGCAGGAAGGACCCTCTCCAGAGCCTCCGGAGGGAGCTCAGCCCTGAGACACCTTCATCTCAGACTTCTGGTCTGTAGGAGAGGGAGATGCTAAGTCTCTGTTGTTTTAATGCTCAGTTATTACAGCAGATTTTGCAAACTAATCCACTAAGCGGTGACTTCAGAGACCAGTAAACGGCAGACCTTTTTCTGACCAAATGAAAGCAAAACCTTATTAGTCTCTACTGCGGCTCTAATGTCCTGTCCGATGAATGAGGTTTCGGGGTGGCTGAAAGAGCTTCATGACCAGTTTAAAAAAAAAAAAAAAGAAAAAGAAGAAGAAACAACAGAAATTCAGGGGACATTCTGTGCTGTCTGTGAGCCTGGGTTGTATCTTCTTAACGCAATGTGCCCTGATGTAATAGGGGAAGGTCTTCCCGGCCTTACAAATCTCTCTTTGATGATGAGTTCATGTCCTTTGCAGGGACACGGATGAAGCTGGAAACCATCATTCTCAGCAAACTCACACAGGAACAGAAAACCAAACACCGCATGTTGGCACTCATCAGTGGGAGTTGAACAATGAGAACACATGGACACAGGGAGGGGAACATCACACACCAGGGCCTGTCGGGGGGTGGGGGCAAGGGGAAGGAGAGCATTAGGAGAAATACCTAATGCAGATGATGGGTTGGTGGGTGCAGCAAACCACCATGGCACATGGATACCTGTGTAACAAACCTGCACGTTCTGCACATGTACCCCAGAACTTAAAGTATAATAATAAAAAAACAGAAAAAAATCTCTCTATCTTTTAATCAACGAAAGAAAAAGAGTGGGTCAGAACTTCTTACTTCAAAAAAATAATGGCATATTAAAAAGAAAAGCTAAAACAGTAAATTTGGCAATTATGTGATTTTTAAACATTGCCTTTAAAGAGCCGTTAACATCAACCTGCTTATGCAAAAGAGGTGTTTGAAGCAAGTCGGTGACCCACTTTTTTTTTTTTTTTTGACGTCGAGTCTCACTCTGTCACCCAGGCTGGAGTGCAGTGGTGTGATCTCGGCTCACTGCAACCTCCACCTCCCAGGTTCAAGCGATTCTCTTGCCTCAGCCTCCTGCGTAGCTGGGACTACAGGCGCCTGCCACCAGGCCTGGCTAATTTTTTGTATTTTTAGTAGAGACGGGGTTTCACCATGTTAGCCAGGATGGTCTGGATCTGCTGACCTCGTGACGCCCACCTCGGCCTCCCAAAGTGCTGGGATTACAGGCGTGAGTCACCGCGCTTGGCCAAATCTCTGTCTCCTTTAATCAATCAAAGGAATGACAGTGGATCAGAATTTCCTACATAAAATATACATATATATATGTGTATATACGTATATGTATATGTGTATATATATATATACACACACATATATACACATATATGTGTATATATACACATGTATATATGTGTATATACACATATAGGTATATGTATGTATATATGTGTATATGCACATATAGGTATATGTGTATATATATACACATATGTATATATACACATATACATACACATATATATACACATATATATGTATTTTATGTATATGTATATATACGTATATATGCACACATATATATGTATATATACACATATATACATATATGTATTTATACACATATATGTGTATATACACACATGTGTATATATGTGTGTATATGTGTATATATGTGCATATATACACATATATGTGTATATATACGTATATATGTTTATATGTGTGTATATATATACGTATATATGTGTACATATGCACACATATGTGTGTACATATACACATATACGTGTATATATACACATATACACACATATATACATATATGTATATACACATATGTGTATATACACATATATACACACATATACACACATGTGTGTATATGTGTGTATATATGTATATATGTGCA
>NW_026654249.1:0-9419 GCF_009828535.3 Hylobates moloch
TTTATGAGCTGTAACACTCACCACAAAAGTCTGCAGCTTCACTCCTGAAGCCAGCAAGACCATGAACCCACAGGGAGGAACAAACAACTCTGGATGCGCTGCCGCCTTTAAGAGCTGTAACACTCACTGTGAAGGTCTGCGGCTTCACTCCTGAAGTCAGCAAGACCACGAACCCACCAGAAGCAAGAAACTCCAGACACATCTGAACATCTGAAGGAACAAACTCAGGACACACCATCCTTAAGAACTTTAACACTCACCACGAGGGTCCGTGGCTTCATTCTTGAAGTCAGCGAGACCAAGAACCCACCAGAAGGAACCAATTCGAGACACAGTTTCTTCTGGAGGCTGTCAGGGAAGAATCCATTTCCTTGCCTTTCCCAGCTTTTAGAGGCTGCGTATCTTCTTTGGCCTGTGGCATCATTCTCTATCTTCAAAGCCATTAACAGTGGGTTAAGTCCTTCTCACATCATACCACTCTGACACTAACTCTCCTGCTTCCCTCTTGTAAGGACCCATGTGATTACACTGGACGCACATTGATAATCCATGCTAATTTCCCCATCTCAAGATCCCTAATTTAATCACATTTTCAAAGCCCCTTTTGCCATGTAAGATAACATTTTCATAAATAGGTTCCAGGGATTTGGACATGGACATCTTTGGGGACTATTATTCTGCTTACTATAGCAGTCACATTCCAAATTTCAGTGGGGTCTAAGGATGGCAGTTCAGCCAGTTAACATGATGAGTTCCTTTAAAGTATCAAGTTTACAGCGTCTCCTGGGGGCTTCTGAGTTACCTCTGCCTACTGTTACATTATTCCAAATGGAACAATCTTGTTTCATAGGTGTGAAAAAGGAAGCTGAAAAACATAAATGATTATTTTCAACAACTCTTCAGTGTGATCGAGGCAGGAGTAAGTCCAACTCAAGGGCTCCTGTTGCTCTGTCCGGCATGTTTCTTGCCTTTCTCCAGTGCTTCCAGGGAATGCTTTTAAACAGATGTCAGAGTCAGTTTGGCACCATATTGGGTGGTGTTGGGTGGTATGGGAGTTGAGTGTGAGCGAAGGAAGGGAAATTGACATTTTGCCCATAGGAAGTAGACGAAGCAGCCACACAGTGGCAGTACTCCCGGCCACCATTCTGCACTCTTACACAGACTTTTAAAGAGTGATATGGTTTGGACCTGTGTTCTCACAACATCTCATGTCAAATTGTAATCCTTAGTGTTGGAGAAGGTGCCTGGTGGGAGGTAATTTGATCATGGGAGTGGATTTCTCATGAATGGCTTAACACCATCCCTTTGGTGCTGTTCTTGTGATAGTGTGTTCTCACGCAATCTAATTGTTTAAAAGTGTGTAGCACCTTCCCCTATTTCTCTTGCGTCTGCCCTGGCAATGTGAAGTGCTGGCCTCCCCTTCACCTTCCACCATGATTGTAAGTTTCCTGAGGCCTCCCCAGAAGCTGAGCAGATGCCAGCATCATGCTTTCTGTACAGCCTGCAGAGCCATGAGCCAATCAAACCTCTTCTCTTTACAAATTACTCAGTCTCAGGTATTTATAGCAATGTGAGAATGGACTAATACAAAGAGGATCCTTTTCATAGTGCCTTCTAGACCTTATGATGGATGATGATCCTGAGTATGCTTCATTCATGTGTCCCCAAAACGGTTTTTAAGGCCACTTATATTTTTTGATGCAGCAGTAAATTGAGAACGAAAACCAGTTTGGGGTCAGACCACTGTGGGGTCACGTCTCAGCTCTAGCACCTACCATTGATTGTGTGACCACTGGAAATAGCAATAATCTCATGAGGTAGGTGTGAGGAGAAAGGAAGCAAATCCCTAGAAAGTAGTTAGCACTGTCCAAGGATGCCATAAATGTTAGCTGCTCTTATTATTACATCAGCTGGTCCTGCATGAGCTAGCCCCTTCCTACTTCTTCAGCCTTATATTCTACCACCCTCTTTCCTTATCCACTGTGCTCCAGTCATACTGGCTTTCTTTCTGACCCTTAAACAGGCCATTAAGGCCTTTGCATTTGCTGTTCTTTCAAGTCAGAACTCTTCCTTCCAGAATCTACAAGGCTAACCTCTATGTCATTATTCAGGCCCTAGCTCCTACAAAATATTCCTGTGACCATCCTGACTAGAGTACCTCCTTCTATACTCCCAACTCACAACCTGTACTATCTTTCTCTTTTATTTTCTTAGTGGTTGGTCATTATTAAGCTCTGAAAATTCTCTCTCTCCTTCTTTCCTCCCTCCCTTCCCCACTTTCTCTCTCTATACTTAAAGCTCCTTTAGTCCAACAGAGTTATCATGTTCATTGCTGTATCTCCAGCATCTGGAACAGAGCCTGGAAAATAATAACAGCTCCATGTTTGCTGGCCAGTTGAGCAACTGATACAGACTACCATCAGAATACAGAGCTTAGTTTAATGTATCATTTGAAATTTTTGTTTTCTATAAGCATTGGCCTCTTAGGACCTATTTATTATCCACACCCCTCATTAATTACACCAGCCTTTCTCTGATATCTCTTCACCCCTCCCCAGCTCTTCCTCCTCTTCATCCCATTCCTTCAGGGCCATTGAATGGGCTTCTCCCTCCTTCCGAGTACTTAAAAGAATTTTCTAATAGAGCGCTCTGAAAGTACAAAAAGCCCAGAAGATTCAAACAGTGAATCATTACTGGTGAAACTTCAAAGGCCATGGTGGGTCTCTACTATGAGTCTCTTTGTCTCCCTAATCAAAACCACAATTGCACAATTACTAGTGGGCTCAGGAAAACCCAACTCTGTTCTATCCGCAGTGTTCAGTACAGTGGTTTAAGCATACATACACCACACACACATAAATGCATGTGGAATGAATGGGACTTCTCTTACTTACTCATAAAGTCATATGAAAGAAACGCAAATTAATAGTGATTAAGGATGAGCATAAGGATCCTGCCATTAGGTCCTGGCAGACCTCCACACCTCTAGCAGATTCAGGCCACGGGCCATCTGATCTGCCAGTGGAGAGGGATCCAGATGGCGTAGGGAAGGTGAATACCCTGTTGCTAGGCCTTATCTCCTAGGACTTGGGCTTGGCAGAGCTGTTGGGGTTCCCAGCTCACAGTCAAGAGCTATTAAAAGGAATAGGAAATACATCTTGGTGTCTTCTTTGAAAACAGAAAACATCCCATGGAGGTAAAATATCTGGTCATAGAATTTCAAATTGGAAGGGTCTTTGGTAATCATCTGATCCATTCTTCCATTTTCAATTAAATTACTAGCCCATAATAATCCAGTAGCAGAGCTGAGAACAGAACTCAAGACTGATGCCCATAGCTTTGTTGTGAGGAAAGTAAAAGAGATAGAATGTGTAAGGCAATTTTCTCCTTCTCAATCTTCATGTTTGAAGACACTCTGAGAGGACAAATGTGAGGCTATGTAAATATATATGCAAGTCATTCTTCACTTTATATACATTTTATATATATAGCATTTATCAAAATTTTAATTTATTATAGCTGAGAATATAGAAAAATATCTTTAAACTTCTGGTCTCAAAATTCTTATCCTCAGAATAAATCCTTATTTACCATGTGGTAAAATTCATACCGAGTTAATATTCTGGGTCCTTTTTTTCACTCCAGTGAGTAGTGTTTTTAATGAGTACTGGGTTACACATTATAAAATACAGATTGGCACATATTTATATTTGAGGCTGCTATGGTACAGTCTAGAACAGATTTCAGTACCACAAAATATTGCTGTCAATTGCATCCCTTCCTCTCCTTATTCCTCCTTTTCCTCTCCTCTGTTCCCCAACATGGCTTTCCCTCCAAGCATCTCTTCAGAAACACAGGGAATGCAATCTCCCTGGGAAATGGATCAGTGATGCTCAACACTGATTATTAGTTACCTACAAAATCCAAGTTCTTTCAGACCACCTTAACTAATAAAACATGTTAGCTTTGTAAAGTTACTACATATTTTTTTCTTTAGAAAATTGAACATTTAAAAAAATCTTTGGAGCATAAATGGTTAAAAAATCAACTCCCTCTTGTTTCTACAATTCTTAAACAGTGTTTATTTATTTTCCAGGGGTGTGGAGGGTGGGGGTGCTCTGCCTGGTATTAATTTTCAGAATTTTCAGTTTGTCATTCTTTGATGTGTGTGTATGTGTGTGCACGCGCGTGTGTATGTTTCTCCCTTTGAAAAAACAAAAGATGAATTTCCTTGCCCACCATGGAAAAAATGTAACATACGACCCAATCCCTTCCTGAGAGCATGGAGGACCAAGAGCAGACGGCTTAGATCAGGGTGGTGAGGAAGTTTTGTCATTTCCAGAAGGAAGCATGAGTCAGAGTGTGCAACATTTTAGGAGGCCTGAATCAGAGCTGTCGAGGAAGTCAGCTCTTAGACAATTTAACTTCAAATCAGAATGTTATTTAATTGAATGCCTTCTTTCAAAATCATGTCTTTCTCCAAGATGGCTGCAGATGGTGATGTTCCAATTATTTCCCTTCAGGAACAGGGAGTAACTTAACAGTTGAAGAAGTTCTTGAATCCACTTTTGAGGTGATGAAGCCCGGAGATTAATATATATCTTTTAGAAAGGAGAAAAGAGAATGAGTAAGAGAAGGAAGGAGAACACTGCTCTAAAAATATATACATAAATGAAGACTGATCAAGTTAAATTATATTGTTAGAAACATTAAATTATTATGACCAACTAAGCACTTTAATAAGCATGGATTTTCCTCATTGAGGCCAATACATACTTGAGAAAAATCTTTCCACACACTTAAATTTCTCATTGCTTCAAGATTTGCTTCTCTTTTGCAAAGCTCAATACTCAGAAAGGCTCCAGAATGCTAAAGGGCACTCCATATAATCTTTCAGAAGAATATGGTCAAGGGTGGGGTTCAGGGGATGAGAAGAAATCCTGGTTTGGAGGACTGAGGGGAGGGGGGGTGACACTGGGTTTGGGACATGGCCCACAGCTTCAGGGACCTAAGGATTCTGAAACCTGGTAATATTTAATGATAACATGTTCTGATAATCAAATAGATTTAGAGTGACTTCAGATAGAGAGCTTGGGGTTCTGCTCTGCTCGCAGTCTCCACCATTATCTCCTCAAGGTCTGAGGGCTGTGAAGGGCTTTCTTTGGCATGACAGTTTCCTGAAGTTGGATTCACTCTCAGCTCATCACTTAGAGACAGCCAGCTGCTTTTGACTTGGAAAAAGTTGCTTGGAGCAGTTACAGCCCTTGGGGACTCTAGGAACATGTGCATATATTGGAAAAAGAGAAAGAGGACTGTGTGATTCACAATGGGGAAATTTAAGAGACGTACACCCACATGTATGTGCACACACACACACACACATATACACACAATGTGTGGCATGAGGCCCTGATGTCCATTTGGGATAGCAAAGGATGGCCAGAAGTCTAGACTTGATAGTAGCAGAAACCTGTCCTTCTGACCTTTTATATGTAGGTTATGAAGAAACATTATTAATATCAGGACTTACACAACTTCTTTTAAAAGTATCTCTCTGAGTCAAGCTTAAACTGGGCCAGGACCTGCCCCCAGGGTTTTAGGGGTGGACTTTAATTCACACAGTCTTAGCCTCCTCCATGATACCCTGGTAATGTCATAGAAGGTATGGAAGACAGAGGGCAAGATGGAGAATCAGAAGATATATAGTCAGAAAGCCTAGTTTCAAGTCTCCAGTTTGCTTTTGCAAGATGTGAGTTGAACAAATCTGAACCTGAGGTGCAATGCCCTGATTCTTAGAAGTGTGGACTAGAACCCCAGGGTTGCAGTGAAGACTTGATTCAATAAGTACCATGCGAAGCCATGTGGAACTGTGCAAAGCCATAGAATTCTGAGCATTGCCACACAATGGCATGGTAACTGTGCATGGTGCTGGGGGCCATTCTCTTTCCGGACTATTCCTCTTTTCTTCTTCCTGGTCCATGAAATAAGGACTTCTCAAGTCTGCTCCCTGTCCTTCTTTCCTCCCACCATTGCCCTGGTTCAGACCTTCTTTCTGTTGCACCTGAGCTATTTTCATTAGGCTCCTTCCTGAACTCCCGCCTCCATCCTTTGCTTTTCCTGTTTTCACTTCCTGGCATGCTCTTCCACCCGGTGTCCACATGACTTGCTACTCATGCCTATTCAAATGTCTCTTTAGGGAGCTCTTCCCTCACCACTGTCTATAAAATAAAACCCAGCCCCTCCCTCCACATCCAATCTTCCTTACCCAGTTTTATTTTTTTCCCTAGGGCTTATAATAAATCTCTGTAATTATTTGGTTATTTTAATGTAAATACACCTTTTATTTTAGAATACTTTTAACTTTACAGAAAAGTTGCAAAAATAACAGCGTTTGTGTATGACCCTAAACCAATTTTCCCTATTGTTAACAACTTCGATTGCTATATTATATTTGTCACAACTAAGGAACCAATATTGATACACTGTTATTAACTTAACTCCATACTTTTACTTTATACAGGTTTCGTTAGCTTTCCTTGTCTATTCCAGGATTCCATCCAGGACAGCACATGGCATTCAGTCATATCTCCTTAGCTTCTTCTAATCTGTGGTAGTTTCTCAGGCTTTCCTTGTTTTTGATTACCTTGACAGTTTTGAGAAAAGTTTTGCTCAGGTGTTTTGTAGAAAGTTTTTCTCATGTTTAGACTGGAGGTTTTGGGGAGTATGGACATAAAGGTAAAAAGTCCTTCTCATCATATTATCTCAAGGATGTATACTATTAATCAATGCAATTTGTCATTGTCGATGTTGACTTTGATCTACTATGGTAGTGTTTGTCAGGTTTCACCATTATAAAATTACTTTACCCTCCCTTTTCATACTCTGGAAATAAGTAACTAGGCATGGCCCACGCTCAGAGTGTGGGGGCTTAGATTATACCTCCTTGAGGAGGGAGTCTCTATCTTACTTGGACTTCTGTATAGGAGATATATGTCTTCTCCATTTATTTATTTATTCAATCATTTACTTATATCAGTATGGTCTCACAGATATTTGTTTTATACTCTGGGTTATATTCCAATACTATGTTATATATTTTGTTGCTCAAATTGTTCCAGCCTTGGCCACTGGAGACTCTTTCAGTTGGCTCTTGTGTCCCTTTGACATGCCACCATTGTTTTGTTATTTGAGCACTTTCTTACTTTCTAGCACTTCAAGACTCTCCAGGCTCATTGTGTATATTTCCTTCCCTAGCCCTAGAATAAGATACATCTCTAAAGAAGTTCCAGTTCCTTTCATTAGAAAATATTATTAGAAACCAGGATCTGGGAGCTAGGCATGCTTGTTGCTACTAGGGTGTCTTTACTTTTAGGCCTTTTCAGAGGACAGAGCTAAGAGATATATGTGTATACACAAACTCATGTATACACTCATCTTTACAACTACTTTTGTATCTATCCATCTGTATCTATATCAAGCCAAATATGAGTTTACCTTGATGTCTCTGACTCTAATCCAGTACCATATGGGTCAGTCCATTCTAATCTCCCCTTGCTTATCTGGAACCTTCCTCACCAACAGTGAGAAGAC
This sequence comes from Hylobates moloch, assembly GCF_009828535.3. Lineage (NCBI taxonomy): Eukaryota > Metazoa > Chordata > Mammalia > Primates > Hylobatidae > Hylobates > Hylobates moloch. The sequence continues at coordinate 7,591 of NW_026654249.1, forward strand.
TGGCTCAACCACTCATTTACTTATTTGCTCATCCTAGTATACATGTACAGCCATGTTAGAATTATTAACCTGTACCCCTATGACAAGCAACCTTATCAACTAGACTATAGTGTTCATATATCATCCCCTTTGTTTTTGGTCTTACAGTGTATGGTGAAACACCATTTTTCAAAGTGACTTAGGTCGGGATATTTTGTCTCCATTCTCTTCCATGAAATTATGGCTTACATTTGTAATACCATTAGATTCTTCTGTCATAGTCTACATCCCATCCTGGGATCCCCTGACCTCCTGGTTGATTTTTTAAAATTTGCATGCATTAAGCTTCACTTTTTGTGCTGTAAATTTCTGTAGGTTTTGACAAATGCATAACAACGTACATATACCACTCAATACAGATTAGTTCCACAAACTAAAAAACTCACTGTGCTTCCCCTAGTGAAACACTATTTCCTATTTTTCTTCTACTTGACTTCATAAGGACAGGGATTTTTGTATGTTTGGGTTAATGTTGTATTCCAAGTCCCTAGACAAGTGCCTGGCACACAGTAGGTGCTCAATAATTTTTTTTCTTGAATGAGTGAAGGTCTTTACTCTTGCCTTCTGAAATCCAACTCCCTCTTTTCCCATAGTAAAGCTTCGATAAGCCCACATAAGGAACATATCAGTCCTTGGTCTGAAAATGTATTATGGCATAGAGAGACCTTTTTTGTACAAATTTAAGGAGCACAAATGTAGTTTTGTTACATAGATATATTACATGGAGGTGCAATCTGCGCTTTTAGTGTATCCATCACCTGAATGAAGAACATTGTATCCATTAAGTAATTTTGCAACCCTCATCCCCCTCCCACCCATCCAGGTCTCCAGTAACTAGTATTCCACACTTTCCCAGAGAGACCTTTATGCATATAGGTCCTGACCACCTTTTCTTTCCCAAGATGGGTTACATGTCCCACACCTGTACGACAAGCATACCTTATATACATAACTCTATTATAATACGTTCTACTATGTAATTATTCTATTCACTCATCTGTTTCTTTGTACTAGAGAACCAGGTTACTCTGGCACCACGTTTCTCTCTAATTGATCTTTAACTCTATAGAGATCTTCTCCATTCCACCTCAGGGGAGTTAGGAGAGGAAACTCTGGGTATTTAGAGTTTCCTCAGGCACATTCTTCTTATGTTGTTAATTAGAAGGTAGGATTTTAATTTTGTTCATTCTTTTTCCATTTTGTTTGCTTTTATTTTATGTTCCCCATCATAAAATCAGAAAAACTACAGCATAATGGATATACAGGGATGGATATGTGAGGGTGTGTGCCTGTTTGGGGTTATGTATTTCCTTTTCTTCTTTGTGACTCCTGAGGGCAGAAGCTGAGGCTCCAAAAAATTACTCTAGCAGAAACTCTATGTATATGTGGGAATAGGGAGAGGTAGAAAAGGATAAGACCAGGTTTATTCCTCACTGCTGAAGCCCAACTGTTAAGCCAGAGCTGGTGCATTTGCTGATGTCTTTGATGATAATCTTTATCAGGCAAAATGGCGAGGGTCAGGACTAGCAGCTGACCCAAAAGATTCTGAGACTGCCTGCTTGCTCAGTGAGCCAAGGACTTATGAACACTTTGCTTCCACTGCCTTCCTCTGGCACACCCTTAGACGTGGGTAACCTGGTCCTGCTTCTTAGAGGACCCTGATTTGTTCCTGCAAAGACCCTGCTTTGTTCCTGCAAAGAACCCTTGTTCTTTTTTATGGCTGCATAGTATTGCATGGTGTACATGTACCACATTTTCTTTATCCATTCTATCATTGATGGGCATTTAGG
>NW_026654250.1:0-9419 GCF_009828535.3 Hylobates moloch
TATTATACTTTAAGTTCTGGGGTACATGTGCAAAACATGCAGGTTTGTTACATAGGTATATACATGCCATGATGGCTTGCTGGACCCATCTTTCCATCATCTACATTAGGTATTTTTCCTAATTCTCTCCCTCCCCTATCTCCCACCACTGCCAAGCCTTGGTGTGTAATGTTCCCCTCCCTGTGTTCATGTGTTATAATTATTCAACTCCCACTTATGAGTGAGAACACGTGGTGTTTTGTTTTCTGTTCTTTTGTTAGTTTGCTGAGAATGATGATTTTCAGCTTCATCTATGTACCTGCAAAGGGCATAAACTCATCATTTTTATGATTGTATAGTATTCCATGGTGTATATATGTTGCATATTTTCTTTATCCAGTCTAACATTCATGAGCATTTAGGTTGGTTGCAAGTCTTCACTATTGTGAACAGTGCCATAATGAACATACGTGTGCAGATGTCTTTATAGCAGAATGGCTTATAATCCTTTGGGTATGTACCCAGTAATGGGATTGCTGGGTCAAATGGTATTTCTAGATCTAGAGCCTTGAGAAATCACCACACTATCTTCCATAATGGTTGAACTAATTTACACTCCTACCAACAGTGTAAAAACATCCCTATTTATCCACATCCTCTCCAGCATCTGTTTCCTGACTTTTTTTTTTTTTTTTTTTTTGAAATGGAGTCTTGCTCTGTCGCCCAGGCTGGAGTACAGTGGTGCGATCTCAGCTCACTGCAAGCTCTGCCTCCCAGGCTCATGCCATTCTCCTGCTTCAGCCTCCTGAGTAGCTGGGACTACAGGTGCCCACCACCATGCCCTGCTAATTTTTTTGTGTGTGTATTTTTAGTAGAGATGGGGTTTCACCATGTTAGCCAGGATGGCCTAGATCTCCTGACCTCGTGATCCACCCGCCTCAGCCTCCCAAAGCGCTGGGATTACAGGCATGAGCCACAACACCCAGCCAGTTTCCTGACTTTTTAATGATTGCCATTCTAACAGGCATGAGATAGTATCTCATTCGGTTTCGATTTGAATTATGCTAATGATCAGTGAGGATGAGATTTTCTTCCTATGTTTGTTGGCTGCATAAGTGTCTTCTTTTGAGTAGTGTCTGTTCATATCCTTCACCTACTTTTTGATGAGGTTTTTTGTTTTCTTTCTTGCAAATTTATTTGCTTTTTGTTGATCCTGGGTATTACCTCTTTGTCAGATGGATAGATTGCAGAAATTTTCTCCCATTCTGCAGGTTCCCCATTGATCTGATGGTAGTTGCTTTTGCTGTGCAGAAGTTCTTTCATTTAATTAGATCTCATTTGTCAAATTTGGCTCTTGTTGCCATTGCTTTTGGTGTTTCAGTAATAAAGTCTTTGCCCGTGCCTATGCCCTGAACGGTATTGCCTATGTTTTCTTCTATGGTTTTTATGATTTTAGGTCTTATGTTTAAGTCTTTAATCTATCTTGAGTTAATTTTCGTATAAGGTGTAAGGAAGGGTTCCAGTCCCAATTTTCTGGATAGGGCTAGCCAATTTTCCCAACAACATTTATTAAATAGAGAATCCTCTCCACATTGCTTTGTTTTGTCAGGTTTGTCAAAGATCAGATGTTTGTAGATTTGTGGTGTTATTTCTGAGCCTCTGATCTGTTGCAATGGTATCTATCTATATCTATCTATCTATCTATCTATCTATCTATCTATCTATCTATCTATCTATCTATCATCTATGTTTTGGTACCAGTAACATGCTGTTTTACTTACTGTAGCCTTGTAGTATAGTTTAAATATAGGTAGCATGATGCCTCCAGCTTTGTTCTTTTTACTTAGGATTGTCACAGCTATGTGGGCTCTTTTTTTGGTTCCCCAAGAACTTTAAAGAAGTTTTTCTAATTCTGTGAAGAAGGTCAATAGTAGCTTGATGGGGATAGCATTGAATCCATAAATTTCTTTTGGCAGTATGGCCATTTTCACAAAATTGATTCTTCCTATCTATGAGCATGGAATGTTTTTTCCATTAGTGGGTTCCCTCTTTTATTTCCTTGAGTAGTGGTTTGTAGTCCTTCTTGAAGAGGTCTTTCACATTCCTTGTAAGTTGTAATCATGGGGATTTTATTCTCTTGGTAGGAATTGTGAATGGTAGTTCACCCACCATTTGGCTCTGTCTATTATTGGGGCATAGGAATTACTGTGATTTTCATACATTGACTTTGTACTCTGAGACTTTGCTGAAGTTGCTTCTCAGTTTAAGGACATTGCAGGCTGAGATGATGGGGTTTTCTAAATATACAGTCATGTAATCTGCAAACAGAGACAATTTGGCTTCCTCTCATCCTATTAGAATACCTTTATTTCTTTCCCTTGCCAGATTGCCCTGGCCAGAACTTCCAATACTATGTTGAATAGGAGTGGTGAAAGGGGGCATCCTTGTCTCATGCTGATTGTCAAAGGCAATACTTCCAGTATTTGCCTATTCAGTATGATATTGGCTGTGGGTTTGTAATTCTGATGTGCTATTGGATTGATTTTGCCAGTATTTTACTGAGGATTTTGCATCAATATTCATCAAGGATATTGGCCTGAAATTTTGTTCTTCTTTTTGTGTCTCTGCTAGGTTTTAGTATCAGGGTGATGCTGGCCTCATAAAATAAATTAGAGAGAATTTCTTCTTTATCTATTGTTTGGATTTTTTTATGGAGTTTCACTCTGTTGCCCAGTCTGGACTGCAATGGTGTGATTTCTGTTCACTACAACCACCACTTCCCTGGTTCCAGTGATTCTCCTCCCTCAGCTTCCAGAGTAACTAGAAATCCAGGTGCACACCACCACATCCAGCTAATTTTTGTATTTTTGGTAGAGACAGGGTTTCACCATGTTAGCCAGGAGATGGCTGGAACTCCTGACCTCCGGTGATCCACCCATCTCAGCCTCCAAAAATTCTGGGATTACAAACGTGAGCCACCATGCCAAGCTGGTACTCTTTTTTCAACTGAAAAAAACAGTTACACTTTACTTTTGTGAGGAAGTCAAACAGAAGAAGGAATCTAATAACATTCAAATTTCCAATTGATTTTAATAAACATTCGCACATAATCTAAGAAATAGAAAGTGCAAACAAATTAGTCATGGGGATTAAAGTGAGCCAGTTTCTATGTGCTAATTCAAATCAAAGATTTGGCATCACTGGCCTCACCCCTTGGAATGAAGTATATGCCAACCATCAGATATCAGGCTACATGAGGTTGAAGGAGAGGAGTGGAAGAGCAGATTGGGAAAGAGAGATTCCTTCTACTTACATTGTCATATTTCACAGCATGCATGCACTGTTTTCACTAACCATCAGTGTCTTTGGTCTAATATTCAGCCCAATCCTGTCATCTGGACAGTTCAGTACACTTCTGCCAATTGAAAACTCAGTGTTTTCAATTATAAGTAAGTTTTTGTATTTAAAGACACATTCCTATATTTTTGTTTGATGAAAAAGTCTTTGTTACTCTTATCTCTACTATTCTGGATTTCTACATCAAATTAGTACACAATAGGCAACTTGATTTCAAAGATATATTTTGACATTTCATTAGATAAAATATTTTTCTGAGAGAAGAGTGTATGTGTTTCTTAATGATATATTACTTGACTTAAGATTTGGGATAATATCACCATTTATGATTTTGTGTGTTTTGTGTTCTTTGAAAAATTCTAAACTGAAAAAAATTTAATCTGCCAAGACTTCATTTGCTTAACAATATAACAGATTTATGGCAGGCATTTCTGAAGTCAAACACATTGATTAATTCTTTCCAAGATTTAGCTATTTAATATAATAATATCCAAATAACATAAATTAAACTTTAGGTATACAACTTACATGAGTGTCTAGCAAAGCCCATATTTATTACCAAAATTGTGACCTAAAAATTGTAAGTAGGTGTCTCTAATTACATTTCATAATATGATACTTATATTTTAATAAGTGAATTGATTACTTATATTTTAATAAGAGAATTGCCAGTGGAGAAAGATAGTGAAATACTGCTTTGAAGCTCAAAGTCAGTATTTTCTTAATGTTACATGTAGGATACAAACAGACAGGAGCTACTGTCTCTGCTGACTGCTTCAGAGGCTTGAAGAGACTTCTGAGTGACTTTGCCATAGAGAAGAGTCACCCTTTCCAGGGCCTCCTCTCTGCTAAGAGCTGAACACTTGACTGAACAACCCACCTACAGAAAGGAGCAAACCATTCCCCTGAGGTGTACTAACACTAAATAAACTTTTTCTTCTTGTTCACCATTCACTTATCTGCACACCTCATTCTAATTCATTCTTCCTGACACAGGATGAGCTCTCAGGCAAAGGTATCACTGCCATAGACATTTTAGGCTAGAAAAAAATCGACCACCTAGAGATTGGTAACAAACAGAATTACTAGGTCTCAAATAAAAAAAAGGATGTTAATATAATAGATAATACGTTCATTAGTTTTCAAAAATAAAAAATAATAGTAGCATCCGTTGTTGATGAAATTGTAGTTACTAGAATAAATGTGATCAAGGTTTTCAGAAAGTAATTTGATATTTAAATAGTTATAATTTTATTCAATGTTACATAAATTTAGTATTTAAATAATTTAAATACATAGTACTTACAGCACTTGGCCCAGTTTTCACATTTAGTACCACCATTAAATACAAACAAAATTCCCAGGATTAAAAGATAAATATTCCATCATGTTTATTATAACATTATTATAAATACTAAAGATTTGGAATGATAGAATTTTTCTCAAAATTTGAAAGATTAAATGGTACATCCATTGAAACCTTGGCATAATTATAATATCAAATATTATGTAGCTATTACTGCAAATACGATTGATATATATGTTGCTTTGGAAGAAAATCTAAAATATATGTTTTAGCAAAAGAGAGTTCTAAAATGTGCATATATTGTATGTGTACATGGATGTGTGTATAGCAATTTTACTTTCATAAATGTGAAAATAATCTTTGCAGATGTTTTATATGAAAAATTAACTGCATGAAAATTATTACCAAACTGCTGTTAGTGCTTATATTTGAAATTGGAAGAAGAAAAGAAAATTATTAATTTCCCCATCTTTGTAGATTTATCTACTTTTGGTCTTTGATGATGGTGATGTACAGATGGGTTTTTGGTGTGGATGTCATTTCTGTTTGTTAGTTTTCCTTCTACCAGACAGGACTCTCAGCTGCAGGTCTGTTGGAGTTTGCTAGAGGTCCACTCCAGACTCTGACTGGGTGTCAGCAGCTGTGGCTGCAGAACAACGGATTTTAGTGAGACCGCAAATTCAGCTGTCTGATAGTTCTTCTGGAAGTTTTGTCTCAGAGGAGTACCTGGCTGAGTGAGGTGTCAGTCTGCCCCTACTGGGGGGTGTCTCCCAGTTAGGCTGTTTGGGGGTCAGGGGCCCACTTTAGGAGGCAGTCTGCCCATTCTCAGATCTCCAGCTGCGTGCTGGGAGAACCACTACTCTCTTCAAAGCTGTCAGACAGGGACATTTAAGTCTGCAGAGGCTCCTGCTGATTTTTCGTTTGTCTGTGCTTCCTTGAGCTGTGGTGGGCTCCACCCAGTTCGAGCTTCCTGGCTGCTTTGTTTACCTAAGCAAGCCTAGGCAATGATGGGCACCCCTTCCTCAGCCTCGTTGCCTGTTGCCTGTTGCCTGTTTGATCTCAGACTGCTGTGCTAGCAATCAGCCAGACTCCTTGGGCACAGGACCCTCCGAGCCAGGTGTGAGACACAATCTCCTGGTATGCCATTTTCCAAGCCCATTGGAGAAGCACAGTATTAGGGTGGGACTGACCCAATTTTCCAGGTGCCGTCTGTTACCCCTTTCTTTGACTAGGAAAGGGAACTCTCTGACCCCTTGCACTTCCTGAGTGAGGCAATGCCTCGCCCTGCTTTGGCTCATGCACAGTGCACTGCACTGACTGTCCTGCACCCACTGTTTGACACTCCCTAGTGAGATGAACCCGGTACGTCAAATGGAAATGCAGAAATCACATGTCTTCTGTGTTGCTCATGCTGGGAGCTGTAGACTGGAGCTGTTCCTATTCGGCCATCTTGGCTGAAAACTCTAAAAAGCAGAGCACCTCTCCTCCTCCAAAAGAATGCAGTTCCTCACCAGCAATGGAACAAAGCTGGATGGAGAATGACTTTGATGAGTTGAGAGAAGAAGTCTTCAGACAATCAAACTACTCTGAGCTACGGGAAGAAATTCAAAACAATAGCAAAGAAGTTAAAACTTTGAAAAAAAATTAGATGAATGGATAACTAGAATAACCAATGCAGAGAAGGGCTCCAAGGAGCTGATGGAGATGAAAGCCAAGTTTTGAGAATGACGCAAAGATTGCAGAAGCCTTGGTAGCTGATGCGATCAACTAGAAGAAAGGGTATTGCTGATGGAAGATGAAATGAATGAAATGAAGTGAGAAGGGAAGTTTAGAGAAAAAGGAAGAAAAAGAAATGAACAAAGCCTCCAAGAAATATAGGACTATGTGAAAAGACCAAACCTACGTCTGATTGGTGTATCTGAAAGTGACGGGGAGAATGCAACCAAGTTGGAAAACACTGTGCAAGATATTATCCAGGAGAACTTCCCCAACCTAGCAAGGCATGCCAACATTCAGATTCAGGAAATACAGAGAACACCACAAAGATACTCCTCGAGAATAGCAACCCCAAGACACATAATTGTCAGATTCACCAAAGTTGAAATGAAGGAAAAAATGTTAAGGGCAGCCAGAGAGAAAGGTCAGGTTACCCACAAAGGGAAGCCCATCAGACTAACAGCTGATCTCTTGGCAGAAACTCTATAAGCCAGAGGAGAGTGGGGGGGCGATATTCAATATTCTTAAAGTAAAGAATTTTCAACCCAGAATTTCATATCCAGCCAAACTGAGCTTCATAATTGAAGGAGAAATAAAATACTATACAGATAAGCAAATGATGAGTGATTTTGTCACCACCAGGCCTGCCCTAAAAGAGCTCCTGAAGGAAGCACTAAACATGGATAGGAACAACCAGTACCAGCCACTGCAAAAACATGCCAAATTGTAAAGACCATCAAGGCTAGGAAGAAACTGTATCAACTAATGAGCAAAATAACCAACTAACATCATAATGACAGGATCAAATTCACACATAACAATATTAACTTTAAATGTAAATGGGCTAAATGCTCCAATTAAAAGACACAGACTGGCAAATTGGATAAGGAGTCAAGACCCATCAGTGTGCTGTATTCAGGAAACCCATCTCACATGCAGAGACACACATAGACTCAAAATAAAGGGGTGGAGGAAGATCTGTCAAGTAAATGGAAAACAAAAAAAGGCAGGAGTTGCAATCCTAGTCTCTGATAAAGTAGACTTTAAACCAACAAAGATCAAAAGAGACAAAGAAGGCCATTACATAATGGTAAAGGGATCAATTCAACAAGAAGAGCTAACTATCCTAAATATATATGCATCCAACACAGGAGCAACCAGGTTCATAAAGCAAGTCCTCAGTGACCTAAAAAGGGACTTAAACTCCCACACAATAATAATGCGAGATTTTAACACCCCACTGTCAACATTAGACAGATCAATGAGACAGAAAGTTAACAAGGATATCCAGGAATTGAACTCAGCTCTGCACAAAGTGGACCTAATAGACATCTACAGAACTCTCCACCCCAAAGCAATAGAATATACACTTTTTTCAGCACCACACCAAACCTATTCCAAAATCGACCACATAGTTGTAAGTAGAGCTCTCCTCAGCAAATGTAAAAGAACAGAAATTATGACAAACTGTCTCTCAGACCACAGTGCAATCAAACTAGGACTCAGGATTAAGAAACTCACTCAAAAACACTCAATTACATGGAAACTGAACAACCTGTTCCTGAATGACTACTAGGTACATAATGAAATGAAGGTAGAAATAAAGATGTTCTTTGAAACCAATGAGAACAAAGACACAACATACCAGAATCTCTGGGACACATTCAAAGCAGTGTGTAGAGGGAAATTTATAGCACTAAATGCCCACAAAAGAAAGCAGGAAAGATCCAAAATTGACACCCTAACATCACAATTAAAAGAACTAGGAAATCAAGAGGAAACACATTCAAAACCTAGCAGAAGGCGAGAAATAACTAAAATCAGAGCAGAACTGAAGGAAATAGAGACAGAAAAAAACTTCAAAAAATTAATGAAACCAGGAGCTGGTTTTTTGAAAAGATCAACAAAATTGATAGACTGCTAGCAAGACTAATAAAGAAAAAAAGAGAGAAGAATCAAATAGATGCAATAAAAAATGAAAAAGGGGATATCACCACCAATCCCAAAGAAATACAATCTACCATCAGAGAATACTAAAAATGCCTCTATGCAAATAAACTAGAAAATCTAGAAGAAATGGATAAATTCCTCAACAAATACACCCTCCCAAGACTAAACCAGGAAGAAGTTGAATCTCTGAATAGACCAATAACAGGCTCTGAAATTGTGGCAATAATCAATAGCTTACCAACCAAAAAGAGTCCAGGAGCTGAAGGATTCACAGCCAAATTCTACCAGAGGTACAAGGAGGAATTGGTATCATTCCTTCTGAAACTATTCCAATCGATAGAAAAAGAGGGAATCCTCCCTAACACATTTTATGAGGTCAGCGTTGTCCTGATACCAAAGCCTGGCAGAGACACAACCAAAAAAGAGAATTTCGGACCAATATCCTTGATGAACATTGATGCAAAAATCCACAATAAAATACTGGCAAACCGAATCCAGCAGCACATCAAAAAGCTTATACACCATGATCAAGTGGGCTTCATCCCTGGGATGCAAGGCTGGTTCAACATACACAAATCAATAAATGTAACCCAGCATATAAACAGAACCAAAGACAAAAACCACATGATTATCTCAATAGATGCAGAAAAGGCCTTTGACATAACTCAACAACCCTCCATGCTAAAAACTCTCAATAAATTAGGTATAGATGGGACGTATCTCAAAATAATAAGAGCTATCTATGACAAACCCACAGCCAATATCATACTGAATGGGCAAAAACTGGAAGCATTCCCTCTGAAAACTGGCACAAGACAGGGATGCCCTCTCTCACCACTCCTATTCAACATAGTGCTGGAAATTCTGGCCTGGGCAATCAGACAGGAGAAGGAAATAAAGGGTATTCAATTAGGAAAAGAGGAAGTCAAATTGTCCCTGTTTGCAGATGACATGATTGTACATCTAGAAAACCCCATTGTCTCAGCCCAAAATCTCCTTAAGCTGATAAGCAACTTCAGCAAAGTCTCAGGATGCAAAATCAATGTGCAAAAATCACAAGCATCCTTGTACACCAATCACAGACAAACAGAGAGCCAAATCATGAGTGAAC
>NW_026654251.1:0-9416 GCF_009828535.3 Hylobates moloch
TTTTCCTTATCCTTTCTTAATATTGTCCTTCGTATCTTGTCTAGTACAAAAGACCATCCGTTCTGCTTTGTGAGAAGGACTGTACTCATGCTTGACAAGTGGAATTTAGACCAATTGTTGCTGGGAAGTAGGCAGCCTCATCCACTCCTATTTAAGACACAAAGCATTAGCTAGGCATGCCTAAAAAGATATCTGTGACGTTTTTAAAAAGTAATTGCTCAGACTCATTATTGAAGAAATATAGTTAAAAACAAAGTCTTCTCCCAACGTAGAAAAGATTACTACAAAAGTAGTAGAGAAAAAACCAATTTGCTACTGAAAGAAACATTAAATCGGAATGTGATGAGTATCACAGGCAATCCACCAAGAGACTGCAGAGACAGAAACAAATCTTACCTTTTTATCTAGGCAGGTAGATACAGCCCATTATATACATGTCTTCAGGATAAACAATAACTAGTCTTTAAGTAAGAGGACTAGACAATGCCATGTTTTTAATGCACATAATTCATCCTAAATTCACCTGGTAATTAAGATACTATATGTGTTAATTTATTGACTTTATACAAAGAAAAAACAAACTTCTCCTATCTTTATGACAGAAGGTAATTTTGGTGGTTGGAGCAAAGAGCTCCTGGAAGCTAGGCTCCTATCCTTCCACAGACACTGGGAGAGATGTTGGCACTATCTCACTTGATGTTTACATTTCAAAGAAATGGTCCCAAGTACTTAAGAAAGACATTCCTGAGTTTTAAAAGTGGCAAGAGACTTATTTAGCTAGTAAAAGGATTTATTTATGTTTAAACCAAAAGAAGAAAGAACTTAAAAGTTTTCTAAAGTAAATGCTTTAAGAAAATAGAATGGAGGAAAATGTCTACATATTTTCAACAGAGATAATTATTTTTTATTTGCATTTGTCAATTCACTATTTACCAATATGAATTGATTAATTTGTTCTGGGTTGGAACCAAGGATGCCATATCCTCCTGAAAGCAGCATCTGAGAAGAGACCTAGATAAGTAGTTGGTCCATCACTGTCCACAACAATTCCCCAGAAATAGATGTGAAAAGGAAAATAATGAGCACTCATTGATTAAAAGAGCATGTGTTCTGTAGCAGGAATTGGGGTAATGGAGTCACAGAACAATTTAATTCATTTAAATCAATTTAGTAACTGCTGACACCAGGATACCAGGGTTGGAGAAATGTAGGGGAATCTCATGTAGATGAGTCAAGACTTATTTGACTTCCAGAAACAGAAACACAAGGTAAACTAATAATATGCAGAATCCAGGAAAGGCTTAAACAATTAAGATATAGCAAGGTTGGAGGGGCAGCAACCAGAACACTTTCAGACTCTCTTTTCTTGTCTCTATTTTATTCTCTTTTATTGCAGATTGATAACGGCCTCCTCCCCACCGCCAGTGGGCAGGATATAAAACTTGCAAGCATACGCAAGGCAAATCAAGGCCAAGGCCAAAGCCTGACTGATTCGACAGGTAAAGTTACAGCAAGCCACTTTTAAATTCAGACAGTTTATGACTTACATTGACAGTGAAAGGAAAAGTTAAGTCAAAGGTGCCAGCTCCCCAGGGTTTTTGTAGCACTCACCAAAAAGCAAGACACTGAAGCATGAGGGGGCCAGATGACTACAGTGTGAGTTGTGAGATATCCTGTTGATGAAGAGCCAATTCTGGACAGCAGTTAAGTGTTTTTACATTCTGCAGATCTATTCCTGGGGGGGGAGAAAAGGGCAAGGCAGTGCCTCATCAGCATCAAAGTGTGGATGAGAAACTGTCTCATGACAGACTCCTAGTAAAGATGGGGAAGCAAGGGGGTGATAGCTTCATAGTAGCTCCTTATAGGCCTCCCATCCTGTTCTGGGAGACTTGGAAGGCATTCTGCCAAGGCTCAGAATTGCTGGAGTTGCTATTCTGAGTCTTGGCACAAGCATTTGTCTGTGTGGCCTGTGCAGGCATGTGCAAGGTCATCAGGGCACCATGGTGGGGTCACTGCATTACAATAATAACTAACCACTGCTATTTTTAAAAATCTTACTCATTTACTAGAGAGACACAATGATTTAGAAGCACATTTTCTAAATCCATGTTCTTAAAAAAAAACTCGAAAAGAGACTTGTTGATCCAGCTTAAATTAGGTACCCCCATTTGGACCAATCAAGAGTCTCAGACTATGGCAGTATTTTCCCACAACTTTAAGGGAAACGGGGGAATATATATATTAAAATACACACACACACACACACACACACACATATATATATGTATATATATTTAATATATTTAATATTCAGAATCCAGAGTGCTCACTCAGAATCTTCTGGCCACCAGCACAGTAGAAAAGTCCCTGAAAAGAGCTTCAAGGAAAAGGAGGTAGGTAATGAAGAAGGATAATAAAGTTCAACAAGATGGTAAATGGTACATTTACTATTGTCTTGGAGATTTACAGAGTCCTCAAAATTGAGAGCAATTAGTTATCAATAACTTACTGATAATGACTGCAGAGTTTAAGACATATCTCCACAGAAACTACACAGAGGCAACCTATGACTCCTAACAAATTCTACCTTCAATCTATACAAGTGTTTCCAAAATATTGAGTAGAAATAACATCAAGTGTCCTTTGAAGATAATTAATAATTTTAAAGTGAGCTATGTCCTTTCCCTCTCTTCTCTTGCTTCCCCAGCTCATGTGCCAAGTTGGGAGACCCATGACAACCTTCATAGTGATGGTGTTTGACAATAAGCAAAAGAGATTACAATTTCTTTCTCTGGTAAGACAATTAATGAGTCTATGAACCATATAAGCCCTCCTACTGATAGAATAGAGTGTGAGAGAATTCCTCTAACTTGAGTCTCCTGGCGTTTGGGAGCCAGAGACTAGACCCAGACTTTCATCTACAGAAATCTGAAGGTAGAAAGTTGAATGAAGAAGGTTGCAATGAAGGCAGCCTGCATTCCACCGCTGCCTGGGCAAGAGTGAGTGTGTCCCATGAGCCCAGTTCAGCTGGAACGGAGCCTGTTAGAGAGGGCTGCCTGTTAGGATGAAGAGGCCAGGGATGTACCATTGAAAGACAGTAGCAAGGAAATAATAAGTGGTCAACAGGAGAGCACCTCATCCAGAGAACACAATGTGGTATGTCCTGTGAGAGGTCTCTGCAGAGACCAAAGACATCCCAGGAGAGACAAAGCCCTATGTTCCAAAGACAGAAGGTATTAATATCCAGCACCAATAATCCAATGGTCTTTAAATTATTGAAATCTTTTACATCATAACCTATGGCATAAAATACGCTTTACATAGCAATCTGGTACACACACACATTCACTCTCTCACTCTTTCTCCTCTCTTTCTCTCCTTCTCTCTCTCTTTGTGAAATGTTGCTGAGGGACATAATCAGAATTTCACCAATTAATGCATATCTTTATTGTAAAAGATAAAATATATTATAAAGTGTTATGCAAATTTATGCTAATCAACTTAATTTCACAATATGTTCATAATCAATTAAATTCAATATATAAACTTTGAATGGATCTTGACCCATCAGCCTCCTAGGAGCCAGAAGGAGCAAAACTCGTGCAAAGAAAGTGGAGTAAGAAAAGCAGCAAAGCAGAACTTTACCTGCTGTTGACCTGCAGGGTTTGGGCTCAGGCTTTAAATTGTACAACAGATGGAAGTTATGATTTTATACTAGACTCAATTTTTTTTATCTGTTCTCACATCCTCAACACACTTGAAAAAAAGGTGACATCTGCCTGACTCATTATACTGGGGTGAGCACAGGAGAATGACCTAACCTCTTAAAAGACCATATCTGGAAAAATAAAATAGAGCTATTTTCTCTTTGTACTCTTATTAAGTTCAGCCATGCAATAAACTTGTCTCATAATAATAGTTAGCCTTTATAAAGACCTTAACTATGTGTCAGCTGTTTCCAAAACCATTACCTCATTTAATCTTAACAATAGGTACTCATAAAGTACTTATTAAGAGGAGTTCCATGGTTTCAAGTTGAGTGGTGCAGTTTTCTTGTCCTCTAACCCTTGAAGCAGAATACTCAGTGTCAACTGTGGGAGATATTTGTGACAGAAACTCAGAGTGAAAAGAAAGAGGACAACACAAATGCCTTAGGGTGAAGGGCTCAAGGAGGATCTCTTTTATGTAGGTGGACAGGGAAGGGTCACTGAGGAAATAGCTTGAGAGGCAGCTTCTGCATGTGAAGGCAAAACTACCAGGAAAAATTAAATTGTAAAATTATTGCTGGGGGTTTGTGTTTTCTCTCATGGAGTTCAAGAATACAGCAATGGAACTGAGAGCTATTGATGTTCTATTTGCATGAAGAAGCTTAAGAAGTTTCACCAGCTAAAGTTTGTAGATACTATTCTAATTGCTAAAATGAATAGGAACTTGCATTATCTGATTGTGAAGCTTATAAACTTGGCTGTCCCTGTTACTTAAAACTGTATTACAGGCCAGGCCCAGTGGCTCACGCCTGTAATCCCAGCACTTTGGGAGGCCGAGGCGGGTGAATCACTTGAGGTCAGGAGTTCGAGACCAGCCTGGCCAACATGGAGAAACCCCATCTCTAATAAAAATACAATTAGCTGGGCCTGGTGGCACATGCCAGTAGTGTCAGCTACTCAGGAGGCTGAGGCAGGAGAATCACTTGAACTTGGGAGGTGGAGGTGGCAGTGAGCCGAGATCTCGCCATTGCACTGCAGGCTGGGCAACAAGAGTGAAACTCCATCTCAAAAAAAAAAAAAAAGTGTATTACAGAAATTCATTTATTATTCTTAAGAATTCTGGAGAGCTTTTTGTGTAACATTTACTCTGCCACGGAAATTACCAAAGAGTTTGATAGCATAAAATGTTGTAATGGACAAACTGTTCCTCATAAGGATGTCATAATCTTTCACTGTTTGTCCACATCTACTTAAGAAATTATTAACAGCCAGGAACCCTAAGGTATATTCTCAAGAGTACTTCATTTTCAGGCAATTTTTTCTAATTGCTCATGTCACTATGATTCAGGAATAGGCTCTTAACAACACAGAAATTCAATGTATTTTGTAATTGGCTTCACATTTTCTCAGAGAAAAATTCTATGTGCTTCGATGTATGTATGTATGTAGCTCTCTGTACTATCACAATCCAATGAGGAAATGAGAAGCAGCAGGTAATCTATTCAAAGCACCTCTGGAATGCTGATAGAAAGAGAAAGAATATGTGTGAATAACTGAAACTCATACACTGAATCAAAACTCATAGAACTACTCAGAAGTCCAGAAGGGTTCCTATACAATTTTTGTTAAAATAAAATGATGTATAAAAGGTTAGGATGACACCTTTAAAACTACCATTTCACAGGATATTATAACTTTATCTGTAGTTAAGTTTAACTTAGTCACAAGACTTAGAACTAGCTCATGTTGACATACAGGCTGAATTAATGTTGAAAACATGTAATGGTAATCACATAATCTCAAAATGTTAATTAATCTGATAAAGTTTCAACAATGAAGCAGTGGCTTTAAGGCAGTGAGCAGATACAAAAAGAAAAATAAGGAAAGTTTTTCCTTCTCTTGAAGTGAGTTTTGTTATTGCTGTAAAGAGACTTTTATATGTCACTGCCTTCTTAACAGGGCTCCTCCAAATCCTCCCACTTACAGAGAGAATATATAAAGATATTAACTTCAAAATCATTTCCAACAAACCAAACTAAGGCAACAAAACTTTTCCCTATCACAGTAAGCAGCCTTCAGATATTTCATATCAAAAGATAAACAGTAAAAAATGCGTTATTATTTTTCCATTACACATGCCAGCTTTACTTTAAATTACTTTATGCATTATTCTTTCCATTTTTGAATAATTTGATTAAGTTTTGTGGAAAATAATTATTTCTTAAGATGTCTTAAGATTTTATCAGCATTGTGTTTATTAGCATTCATTGTTTTTCATCTTTACATTTTTGTAGGGATGTCTGGAAATACAAGGTATAAAGAAAATATATCTTGTGAAAATAATAACAATAAGCCAAATTGAGAAATGAGAAATTCTAGAGGTAGAAAGAACTTTAGAGATAGCTAGTCCAATCACATTATTTACAAATGAATAAACTAAGGTTTAAAGAAATGTGAATAAGCTGGTTGATCCCACTCATCCAAAAAGGTTATCAAAATACACATTGAGTCTAATAGTCTTTCTATTATCTGATATCGTTATTCTTTAGGTAGAGATTCTTTTCATAAGCATTTTATTCCTTTACTCATTTAATTTATCTTATGAAGAACAAGAGACTATACTATACTTTATATATCAATGTCTTGCTTGATTAAATTATAACAGATAACTATCTTTCCACATTGATTGGAGGCTACCCAACTACTGAATCCAAGACCAAATGCTATTTTATTAATAGTTGGGTGTCATATCTGACCTTCTAAAGTGACAGAAGATTTTTGTTTTTCCAAATATAAAAAATTCATGAAAGTGTTTTTGTAAGGAGCCTATTACCTATAAAGGTATAGCTTTAAGACATACTTTAGTATAAAATATGTATAACTCCCTTATAGATTATTAATAGGTTCCCAGAATGTTTAGCATACTAAATGAGTTAGAGAATAAACTGGAGTGTTGATCATAAGTTTTGTTTCAGATCTGTTTTTTTTTAATTGTGGGAGAACTGTCTTAGATTATTTATTTCTAAATTCCTCTGATAGGAAGGAATTGGTTAGATCATCCAAAATGATCTCGTATCGAAGAAAAACAAATAAAATTCATTTATAATCAAAATAACAAGCTAATTTACTTCAGTGATTCAGGTAAGGATTAATTATACCAGAGTGTAATGCAAATACAATAAAACATTTCTGTACACGAATTCAGATTTATCTACTGGACATTTTTTTTTCCATCAACTAAAGAAGAATGTGAACTGTGGTATATAGGGACCTAGATAAAAAGATCAAGATGTTAGACTGTACCTTAGTGACTGGACAAAATATTAATGGATTGATTAAAAACAACTAAAAATATAAGAGCCAATGCCTATTTGAAAGCTGTTAGTCAGAACTTGTTTAAAATTTTTCAAGAAGAACCACAGAGGAAAGTTTCCATATAATGAATTTCTTCATTGTCATAACTTCATTTATTCAACAAATTTTTATTGAACATATACTTTGTGCCAGGTGCTCTTCAGGATGCTGAGAATATAGCAATGAACAAAATTATCTGTCCTCACAGAGCTTATGTTCTGTTGTAAGGAAACACATAAAATGCCATATATCAGGTGGTGAATGTCATGCACATCTGTGTGAAGAGACCACCAAACAGGCTTTGTGTGAGCAATAAACCTTTTTAATCAACTGGGTGCAGGTAGGCTGAGTCCAAGGGAGATAGGGGTGGGGCTTTTTTATAGGATTTCAGTGGGTAGTGGAAAATTACAGTCAAAGGGGATTGTTCTCTGGCAGGTAGGGGTGAGGGTCACAAGGTGCTCAGTGGGGGAGGTTCTGAGCCAGGAGAAGGAATTTCACAAGGTAATGTCATCAGTTAAAGCAGGAACTGGCCATTATCACTTCTTTTGTGATTCTTCAGTTACTTCAGGTCATCTCGATGTATACATGCAGGCTTAGGCTCAGAGGCCTGACATTCCTGTCTTCTTATATGAATAAGAAAACTAACATAAAATAGTGTTGAAGTGTTGGGGCAGCGAAAATTTTGGGGGGTAGGTATGGAGAGATAGTGGACAATGTTTCTCAGGGCTGCTTTGAGCAGGATTAGGGGTGGCGTGGGAACCTAGAGTGGGAGACATTAAGCTGAAGGAAGATTTTGTGGTAAGGGGTGATATTGTGAGGTTGTTAGAAAGAGCATTTGTCTATAGAATGATTGGTGATGGCCTGGATACAGTTTTGGATGAATTGAGAAACTAAACGGAAGACACAAGGTCCAAATAAGAGAAGGAGGAAAACAGGTATTAAAGGACAAAGAATTGTGAGGACCCAGTGAGAGACAGGACTAGTTGGATTTCCTAGGCCAACTAAGAATCTCTAAGCCTAGCTGGGAAGGTGACCGCTTCCACGTTTAAACACAGGACTTGCAACTTAGCTCACACCCGACCAATCAGATAGTAAAGAGAGCTCACTAAAATGCTAATTAGGCAAAAACAGGAGGTAAGGAAATAGCCAATCATCTATTGCCTGAGAGCAAAGCGGGAGGGACAATGATCGGGATATAAACCCAGACATTTGAGCTGGAAACGGCTACCCTCTTTGGGTTTCCTCCTTTTGTAAGGGAGCTCTGTCTTCACTCTATTAAATCTTGTAACTGCACTCTCTTTTCATCCGTGTTTGTTACAGCTCAAGCTGAGCTTTTGCTCGCCATCTACTACTGCTGTTTCCTGCTGTTGCAGACCTGCGGCTGACTTCCATCCCTCCAAATCCGGCAGGGTGTCCGCTGTGCTCCTGATCCAGCGAGGCACCCATTGCCACTCCCGATTGGGCTAAAGGCATGCCATTGTTCCTGCACAGCTAAGTGCCCGGGTTCGTCCTAATCAAGCTGAACACTAGTCACTGGGTTCCACAGTTCTCTTCCATGACCCACGGCTTCTAATAGAGCTATAACACTCACCACATGGCCCAAGATTCCATTCCTTGGAATCTGTGAGGCCAAAAACCCCAGGTCAGAGAACACGAGGCTTGCCGCCATTTTGGAAGTGTCAGCCATCATCTTGGGAGTTCTGGGAGCAAGGCCCCCTGGTAACACCAGAACATCCAATTAGAGAGTGACCATGGGGGTTCAGCATAATTACTTGCTTAGTTGGCAAGTTTTGGGGCTCTATCCTTTAGTTTTTTTATGTTGTCATACACCAGGCCAGATTGATTCAGGTAAAAACAAAACTCTTCATTTAAAAATATACAGAGTCCTCCTTTTTCAGCAATGAGTAAGTCAAGGCCTCAGCAGTTTTGGAGGACAACTGCAGCTAGAGAATCAACTTGGGTCTGAAGGACTCATAAAGTTTGACAGAGCCCAAAAAACTCACCAACAAGCACGTAATTACGCTGTACCCCCTTGGTCATTCTCTAATTGGATGTCCTGGGTGCTCCCATTTCTTTGTCTTTTAATACCTGTTTTTCTCCTTCTCTTATTCGGACCTTGTGTCTTCCATTTAGTTTCTCAATTCATCCAAAACCATATCCAGGCCATCACCAATCATTCTATATGACAAATGCTCCTTCTAATGAGGGAAGAGAGAGACCCTCTCATACTGTTTTATATTGTTTTATACTCAGTACCTGCTTTAAGAAAAAAACAAAGAAGTGAAATCAAAGACAGGCAGCCCAGTGCCAGGCCCAAAACCAGGCCTGGGCCTGCCTGGCCTAAACCTAGTAGTT
>NW_026654252.1:0-9411 GCF_009828535.3 Hylobates moloch
AAAGCCACATTGCATTTCTGATATGAACTGTATTAGGGCCTGGGGCATTTAAAATGTCTTCTCAAGATGCGACAGGGAAAGGATGGTGCTTTATTTCAGTCTGTTTGTGGAGGTTTACCAGGTATGTACACTTTTTTCTTTTAAAACCATGACATGAAAACAACCACAAAAGCATGAATACAACCACAAAAGCATGAATAAATATATATGAATAAAATATGTTCGTCAATTTGACTTTGCATTAAAAAGATACTGAAGGCAAATTTTAAAGACATTCCACAGGTCTGTGAATTACAGCCTCTATCTCTCTCAATGATTGACACATTCAGAGACCACGTCATTCCCTGTGGAATCCTGACATTCCGGATAAACTAACTGCAGAAAAGAGATCACCATGAGTAGAGAACACAAAATTTTTGTGTCTGCTTATTCACTTGTGGAAATTATATATGATATATATTATATATAATTCCTTCATTTTAAATTGGTTTCTACAACTCTAGATGGTTTCATATAATATTTATAGGAAAGAATCACAAAAGAAAGGAAATTGTATTTGGGATAGAGTGGGTGCTCTTTAGTTGTTTTGATGAAATAAAATTATTTAAATGGTAATTTTAATGTCTTCAATTTCATGAATCCCCTCTTTCCAAGATTTATACACAAATTCTCATGCATGTAAACACACACACACACACACACACACACACACAAAACTAGGTAACATGAATCAGAGAGTTTATGCATGACTATTTATGTTTTCAGTTAGAAAGACAGTTGTATTGGTTAGTATTGACCCATAAATATGCATGTTTCTTCTCCATTTCATTTATCATTTGACTTTTCTAAGACTACATAATTCGTTTTTTTGTTCGTCTGTTTTCTCTTAATGTCTTAAAATTGCCCTGGTGACCCTATATATTTGGAAAATTGTTAAAACCAGATAAACAAAACTCTAAACTCTCCATTATTGTATCTGAATTATTTAGATAATTTGATTATAAGAAGAAGAAATAAGGGGTAGAAAATTGCTTCCATTTTCTATCTTTCCAAGTCTTCAAATGCAAAAAGTTGGATACAGAACTGTCAAACATACATTTCTAAGAAGCTGTGGAAACATAAAATCTGTTTATTTGTAGCAATTATATGCTTTTTTCATTACCAATTTGAGCGGATGCAGTAATTTCAACTCTGAGGGTTAGTCTCTCCCAAATTCCCACCAAGCTGTTTCCATTGCCCTATATGGTATTAACATTAATGAATTGTGATAACCAGAATGATTCTTTTTTAATAAACTGACATCAAATTAATAAAAGAAAAATGACTCTCATTCTTTAGTCATGTAAGGTGGCACCTTCCAAAATTCTGCAGACATCAATCTCATGAATTTCTAGCAGCTCTGAGGAAGAGGGCCTTGTTAAAATATTACTGTTTATTGCATTCATTCAACCTTCATTAGCTGAGATAGGACTATGATCCACAGGGGCTATGATCACGAGAGACAAAATATTCCTTTATAAAATAAAAGTAAGCTCACATTGGAAAGATAGCATAAGCACCATATTTAGAAGAAAAAAGTCCAAGGCATTGAAGCCTATAGTGTCCTCTAAAGTACTTTCTGCATTTTCTGGTTTAAATGAGCATCTGACTAGCAAAATCTAACTCAGCCTCTTACAACTTCAAATGGGAATTTGGGGACTTTTTATGATACATGAGAAATGGGTGGGAAAATGAAGAAAGACGTTGGAGGTGATCTCTTAAAATTTTATAAAGTCCTCCAGAAGTTCCAGTATGAGATGTAAGTGGAGTCGAGTCAGTCAAAGATCATAGAGATACCATCTCTCAGAATGTCTTGACTTCTATGAATCAACTGGACTATGAATCCCAAGGACAAAATTTAAAAGCCCAGGGGTTAATTTGTATTCCCATTCTTGCAGTTTCTTCGTGTATCTAACTTGTTTATGTAGTAGTTATTAACATGGGGGAAAACTGTATATGCCCAAAGATTCCATGAGACATTGTCTAAAATGTCACTTTCCCTTAGTTTCTTTCTTTTCTTTCTTCTCCTTCCTCTGTCCACTTCCTGTTTCTCCTTGGAGTATTTCCCTAACCAGTCATTTGCATAAGTGTCCTTGCCTCAGGATATGCCTCTGGGGAACACAAACTAACCAAATAGTTTTCTAAGCAGAAGTAAATTTTTCTAAATATCTGCCTACAGTTAACATTAATGCAATTCAAAAGAGAAACATTAAAGTCTTCCTGCTTGATTACTTGCAACATTATTTTTTGTTATTTCATTTTGTTTTGTTTTAAATAATTGTATTAGTCTACTTTTGCTAGATAATGGTGCAATAACAAATAACACTCAAAATTTAGTGGCCTATTTCTTGATGGTTTATATCTTGCTCATGTTACATGGCAGCATGTGTGGAACATCCCCAGTCTGGGATATCCCTTCCTACAGCAGAGACAAAGTGCATGAAACTGACGAAGACATACAACAGATCAAAAGCCTCTGGCTGGAACTCACGTGGGAAACTTCTGCTCCTACATTATGGTAATCACCCAACAGCTTCTTCCTGCTACCTCCATAGACAAAACAAATTCACTGAGACCGTGGTATTGCTGACAAGAGTTTAATTAATGCAAGGGAGCTAAGCAGAGGACTAGCGTTATCACTCAAATTAGCCTCCCCAAGGACACAGAGGCTAGGTTTTTATAGATAATTTGGTAGGCAGGGGGCTAGAGAAACGGTGGTGCTGATTGGCTGGAGATGAAATCATAACAGTGTGGAAAACTGTCTTCATGCCCTGACTCTTCTGCTGGGTTGGGGCCATAGGATTGGTTGAGTCATGAGTCATGAATCCAGGTGGGGTCAGTTGGTTGCCAGAATGCAAAAGTGCAAAACACATCTCAAAAGACCAATCTTAGCTAAGATCTACAATTGTACTAGTCTGTTCTCATGCTGCTATACAGACATACCTGACACTGGCTAATTTATAAAGGGAAGAGGTTTAATTGACTCACAGTTCCCCAGGGCTAGGGAGGCCTCAGGCAACTTACAATCAAGGTGGAAGGGGAAGCAAACAAGTCCTCCTTCACAATGGACTAACAACGAGAAGTGCAGAGCAAAGACAGAGGAAAAGCCCCTTATAAAAGTCAGATTTCATGAGAATTTACTCACTATCATGAGAAGAGCAGCATGAGGGTAACCACCCCCATAATTCAGTTACCTCCCACTGGGTCTCTCCCATAAGATGTGGGGATTATGGGAACTACAATTCAAGATAAAATTTGGGTGGGGATACAGCCAAACCATATCAACAATAGTGACATTATCTACAGGAGCAATTGGGGAAGTCACAAGTCTCATGACTTCTGGCCACATGACTCCTGAGCAGTAAGAGATTATAAAAACAATGCACTACATTTCAGCAGAATTCAGGACCTTCCCTTAATCCTAACCTCATGGCTTTTGGTTAGTTTTCAGTCCCTGAGCAAGGAGGGGCTTAGTTTTAGGGAGGGACTATTATCATTGTTGCTTCCAAGATAAACTATAATCTAAATTCCCCTCATGGTTACCTTGACTTACACCCAGGAATAAGTGAGAACAGATAGCCTGTGTGGCTAGAAGCAAGATGGAGCCAGCCATGCTAGACTTCTCTCATTGTCATAATCTTTGCAAAGGTGATTTCATTATTGGCCAAAACAAGAGGCATGGATCACAGTGATAACACTGTAATATATTTTTAATGATGAATATCTTTGCATGCCAGGCCAAGAATATCATAACATATTCTGTAGACAATGGAAAATTACAATATTACTTAGAAAAGAGTCTCAGCTGCTGTTACAAAAACACACAACTAGAATGGTTCAAAGGTGAAAGAACTTTGTCTCTTCCATAAGAGTCCAGGTTGGGTTGAATCCATCTATGCCTCAAGCTCAGCAGTTCATACTGTGTGGCTTTGCTATTGCCTAAGGACTGCTTCCCCTCTTCAACAGTGAAGCTGCAGGCCAATCACATGGAAAGGAAAAAGAGACGTGAAGGGCAAGCAAATATGTGTTCAAATACTTGAAGCACAATTTATGCTTTTCACTTTGGCATATATCCTATCTGCCAAACCCTAAGTATACGCCCACGCATAGATTTCAGGGAAGCTGCAAATGTGTTCTTTAACTTGACTAACATGTACCAGACTGACATATGCCCTACAAAACAGAAAGAGATGACTGTTATTAAAAACATGGAAGAAGTGAAAACTGGTAGACAACAATCAATCTCTGTCATAATTGATGAATTATTTCACCTGAAGTTTTGACATGAAGCTTCCATGATGACTACCAAAGAGAGCCACTCTCTACCTTGAAGTGGTTTATTTATTACCAAGCTCCCTTTACTAAGCTGTAGTAACTACAACCTAGTAATTATTATTAACTGCTCCTTAGTAAAATAGGACCAGATATTTGGTTTAGAAAAATCTGTCTGACCACAGTGTAAAAAATGAGTTGGCTATAAGGCAAAAGAGTGAGTTCAGAGGTGCAAAGACTTCATGCATCTTCTAAAATAGTGGAAGGAAGAAAGAAAAATGTCAGACTACAAATTCAGTCACTGGTTATGGGTGTGAAAGAAAGAAAGTGAAGAGAAGTAGAAGGGATATAAATTAGAACCTAGGAATAATATACATGAAAGATAAAGTATTTGCATTTAGCCACAGGTGTATTTGACCAAGAGAATCTGTTGTAGGGTTTTCCCAAGTCTAAAAAAAAAGTATTTCTATTTCCAACACAAAAAAATGATAATTTTCTTACATTAATAGGTTCCCAAGCTTTGATATCCAGTGTGACTCTCTCTGCAGTAGAATCAATTCTCCCAATGACCAAACATTTCCTCTCAACATAAAGTTGCAATGATCAGTCTCACTACACAGCAAACAGAGACACTGAAACAAACACAAAATCATCTTGAGGCATTGATGGAACAGCTGATCTGCTGCAAAACCGAGATGCTGAGAACAACCACGGAGGAGAGGATGCTTGCTCAGCTCTGCAAAACCCGGCCTAGCTCACTCTCTCTCCCCTGAGCTACTGTGCTGTTCATCTTTGCTTGCCTCACCATGCTAATGCTTTCACTGAGTCTGCATACTCTGAAAATAAAAAGATCATTCATAGATCTGCAACCATAATAGGTTCTTTGCCTCAGGTGCATGGCAAGTTAATATGCAGAGACACTGGGATGCAGCAGAGAAAGTGGTTTAATCATAGAACTCTCAGAAAATGAGGAGATGGAAGGAAACCTCAAATCCTTCTCCCAGAGGAGACTGAGGCTAGAGTTGTCAAGGATTTGGAAGTGGGCTCAAGAATGGAGATCACCGATTGGTGGAATAGTGCAGGATGAAGTCATGGGACGGGGTCATGAAGAAGCTGTGTTCTCATGCTGATTGGGTTCCTCTGTGGGGATCTTCAGACTGGTTGGCATTAGCTATTTCAATGGAATTCGCCTTATGATTCTATCTAAAGAATATATGATTCTATCTATAGGATTCCTATAGATAGAAGTCCTATCTATAGGAACAATCTGGATACAAATGATCAGTATCTAGTGCTATGTGACTTTCCATTACAAGGAAGTGGGTCAAAATGCAGCCTGATTCATGCTTAATTATAACTGTATTTCTGTCCAGAATTCTTGTGAACCCCTTGAGAACAGTTTCAGATTTACAGTTTTGCATTGTAGCAAATCTCATTTAGCAGCCAATTATGTGACACGGAACAATCTATTACCCCACCCACTATGTCAACAGGCAGACAGAATTCCTTTGTCCTAGGAATCTTAAGGCAAAAAATATATATATACAAATATATGTATATATATAAATGCATATGTATATCTATACATACAAATGTAAAATAAAGGCAAAACCAGGGTTTGCCCCATGGAGCTTATAGTCTGGTTTCCCTACCCTCTGAGTGTGAGGAATGACTGTGCCTTATCGGCATCCATACCTGTAAGACCTCACCTACTTCCTATTCCATACTGGGAACTTTACAAGGTTTCTTACATACATCTTGTCATTTAGACATTGAAGGACCTTGAAAAGAAAGGCATTTTCCCCAGGCTACAGAGAAAGACCATGAGGCAGAGCTTCCATCCCAAGTGACCAGTTTATTTGGTGTTCTGCTTCAAGTTATCCTCCACCATAACTTCTTTTTTTGTGTTTGTTTTCCATTATCACCCCCTTAAGGGGAGCTTTTTTATTTTTATCTGTTTGTTTATTTTTAAGACAGCATATCACTCTGTTGTTCAGGCTGGAGTGCAGTGGTGCGATCTCAGCTCACTGCAGACTCAACCTCCCAGGCTTAAGCAATCCT
Organism: Hylobates moloch; assembly: GCF_009828535.3. Taxonomy (NCBI): domain Eukaryota; kingdom Metazoa; phylum Chordata; class Mammalia; order Primates; family Hylobatidae; genus Hylobates; species Hylobates moloch. Next base: position 6,373 of record NW_026654252.1, read on the forward strand.
CCCACCTCAGCCTCCAAGTAGCTGAGACCACAGGCACGCCATGATGCTCGGCTAACTTTTGTATTTTTTGTAGATATGGGGTCTCGCTATGTTGTGCAGGCTGGTCTCCAACGTCTTGCCCAGGCTGGTCTCCAATTTCTTGCCCAAGTGGTCCGCCTGTCTCAGCCTCTCAAAGTGCTGAGATTACAGGCACAAGCACTACACCCAACCAGAAGCTGTTTTAGATTTTTTTCTTTCCCAATTGCCCATGCCCCCATAAAATGTTAATACCATGAGCATGCTCTATGTCTATTTACATACTACATGTATGTTTGCACTTTATACGTCAATGAGTAAGGTGTTTTTTCACCTCCCAAAATTCCCACTATTACCTCCTTATGGCACCATTTCCACAGTTGAGAATTCATGATAAAGTAGAGTGTACAGAGATCCAAACATACAATCCTGTTTGAGTGGCAATGTTTTCCCCTCTGGGTGGATTTAAACTTTCCCAGTAACAGCGAAGAGTAGAAGAAGTAATCTTTGAATAGGCCAAATAATTTTTCTGTCTTTTCAGGTGCCATGGCTCACACCTATAATCCCAGCACTTAGGGAGGCTGAGGTAGGAGGATTGCTTGAGCCCAGGAGTTTGAGACCAGCGTGGGCAACATAGTGAGACCCTATCTCTATAAAAAAAAAAAAAAAAAAAAAAAAAAGCTGGATATGGTGGTGCATGCCTGTACTCCCAACTACTCAGGAGACTGAGGTGGGAGGATCACTTGAGCCGAGGAGTTTGAGGCTGTAGCAAGTGGGCTGTGATCATGCCGAAACTGGAGAGTTCCCTGCACCCCCTGGCAAGACGTGCAACAGGGGTGTGGCTCTCTGTTTGGCCACCACTAGCTCAGACCCCTTACTGGAGGGGGAGTACGCAGATAGGCCCAGTGCAGGAACCCAGGGGAGCGCTTTGGGGCTCCAGCCCCAAGGCAGTGTCTAAGGGTGCGTGTCTGCGACTCCCAAAGCCCAAGTGAGTGTGTGTTACAGTGTGCTCCTTTAGCTTTGCCGTCTGGCGATGGCTGCATGTTAACCCCCCTGGATTCTTGTCCAGTGTCCTGGACCAATCAGGTCACACGAACTGTTAGAAAGGTGATGAATGCAGACTTCACTGAGCGGTGGAGGTGGCTTTCAGAGGGATGGGGAGCTGGAGTGAGAAGGTGGAGTCGGGGCAGATCATCTTCCCCCACAGTTCGGTGGAGAAGGCGCCTCTTCCCTCCTTCTCTGCCATGCTGCCCTGATGCTCTTGCACTCTCCACCACTCTCTGCCATTCTCTGCTCCTCTCGATGATCAGCTGTGTGTGTGTGTGTGTGTGTGCCCGCTAAGTTCTCAAGTGTACATGGGCACAAGACGTGGGGGATGATGGGCCAGAGTGGTCTTGGAAAATGCAACATTTGGGCCCGAAAGCAGGAGTTCCTGTTATCACTTAGGTCAGCAGGCACAGGCCCGAGGGTAGAACCCTCGCCAGGAACACCACTCTTCTCTACCCAGCACTTCCCTGCTCCCCTCCCACATCGGTGCCACTGCATTCCAGCCTGGGCAACAGAGCAAGACCTTGTCTCTGAAAAAATAATAATAGTAATAATTCTCCACTCTTAGGTCTAACCTTATTTTATCACAATAAAAAAAATTACTGCACAAAATGTAGAGTGAATAAGTCTGATGAGGGAGTGATTCTCTCGCAGTATGCCTTGATAAAAAGTGTGATGTAGTCTGATCACTTAAATATCACTTTGCTGTTTATCATCCAACTCCATTCATATTTGCTTGCTCTTTATGGAATTGTGATCTACCAGGCCTTTATGCTCTGCAAAATTCTGAACAACCAGTATCAACATACTTTTTTTGGGTTTGTTTGTTTTAGCTCACAAAGCTTTAAGTATTATGGTTTACTAGGCTGGGGCTGATGGGCTATTGCAAAACAAAGTTAGAGAGCGAGTTCATCCGTGTTATTGTAGTGGGGGGAAAGGCCTGCCTAATCATAATTGTATCATTTGCTAAGCAAAATATGAAATAAAATTTAACTCTCTGAACTTTTCTCCAGGCAGAAACCGCATTACTGAAACAGGACAGGGGGAGCTGGGTTGCACCCTGCGGTGGTCCAATATTTCATATGACGTGCTCCAGGGTTCATTGATTGCAACTGGGCCAATTTCATTAGAAGAGATTAGAAAGCCTTCTAACCGTGGTCATGTGGAAAAAGCCTGTGGCAAGATATTTGTATTTCAGACTTTTCTTAGTCCCTGACAAGTTAAAAAAATCAATAATAATCTATGAGTTATTGGCTAAATACAGATCACCTTCCGAGTTCAATGAAGATGACTGATAGAGGCTTTTAGACTTCTGTATTTTTTAATAAATAATCTATAACTAGACTAGTTTTCATAAGCATATACGATTGCAATAGAATCTCCTACATGTTGTATTCACATATATTTTCATGCAAATTGTTTGACTTGACGAAATGACATCTGAAGACACAATTTAACACGAGATTTGGTAAGTCAATAATGAATATTTGCTTCACAGCTGTCTCAGGCTTCAGGTAATAAAATTCTCATTATAGGCAACAGTTCTACTATAGCATAATTGCAATTACTTCAGCTTAGTAAAGGGAGCTTGGCAGTAAATAAACCACTTCAGGGTGGAGAGTGCCTCTTTTTGATAGTCATCATTGAAGCTTCATGTCAAAACTTCAGGTGAAAAAGAATAAGCACTGCAGAGGTTCCCCATCAACTCCTAGCACTAATGTTTGCATTTGACCTTCTCTCTGTTTTAACTCTGTACTCATTCATAATGAGTGTGACAGTAGACACATGGCACTATTTCATAACTCTCATTGCTGGACAAATTTCCACTGAGGGAAGGAACATCTAGTGAGAGAGAGGGAGAAGAGGGGGAAGAAGGAGAAGAAGAAGAAGAAGAAGAAGAAGAAGAAGAAGAAGAAGAAGAAGAAGAAGAAGAAGAAGAAGAAGAAGAAGAAGAAGAAGGAGAAGAAGAAGAAGAAG
>NW_026654253.1:0-9410 GCF_009828535.3 Hylobates moloch
CTCACGTTGGCGCTGAGCGCGGGCGAGCCCTGGTCGCGGGCCTGCAGTGTGAGCTCGAAGGCGCGCAGCTGCTCATGATCGAAGGCGCGCTGCGCGAACACCACCCCGCTCTGCGCGCTCACGGACACGTAGGATAAAATCTCCCGCGGCTTCAGGTCGCTCGCTACGATGGAGTAGGAAACTTGGCCATTGGGGCCCAAGTCAGGGTCAGAGGCACTGATTTGAGCGATAGAGGCGCCAGGAGGATTGTTCTCTGCCACGTGAACCATGTAGGAAGTCTGTTGGAAAACTGGGCCATTATCGTTGACGTCGGAGATGTGCAGGGTGACAATTATGCTGGAGGAGAGGGGCGGCTTGCCCCCGTCGGTGGCTGTGATGGTGAGATTGTATTCTGGGATCTCCTCCCGGTCCAGGGTGCCGTCTGTCACTAGTTTGTAATAGTTCTTTGAGGAAGATTTCAAAATAAACTTGGCATTTCCCAACACGTGGCAGTAAACTTCTCCATTTTCTCCAGAGTCTCTGTCTCTCGTTTTTATCAAGGCGATGACTGTTCCTGGTGGCGAATCCTCTGGTAGGGGTGTAAATACTGAAGTCACAATAACTTCAGGTGCACAATCGTTGTCATCAAGAATTTCAACTTGGATACTGCAGTGGGCTGCTAGATCTCCAGGATCTTTTGCTTCGATACTCAGAGTGTAACTACTTGCAAGCTCAAAATCCAAATCATCCTTTGTCGTGATTTCTCCTGTTTTTTCATTTAAGTTGAAAAAGTGTTTCACTTGTTCGTCCACATTATGAAAGGAGTAGGTGATCTCCGCGTTTATGCCTTCATCCCGGTCGGTGGCTGTCACTTGAAGCACAAAGAAGCCCGGGGGCACGTCCTCCCTTAGGGTGACCCTGTATACGTCCTGGCTGAACACTGGAGGGTTATCATTGGCATCCGTGACTTGGATTCGGATTTGAGTAGTGCCACTTTGAGGTGGGTCTCCGCCATCCACAGCTGTGAGGGCCAATTGGTGGAAACTGTGCTCTTCTCTGTCCAGAGAATGTTTTAGAATCAACTCTGGATATTTACGTCCATCTGGAGTCTGTTTCTCAGCCAGATCAAAGTACTCGTTGTCATTAAGGTGGTATCTTTGTAGTGAATTAGGACCAACATCTGAATCCAGGGCTGGGTCAAGTGGAAATGTTGTACCTGGCTTAGTGGATTCACCAATTTTTAAATTAATCTTAGTCTGTTTGAATAGCGGAGTATTATCATTTATATCCTGCACAATTACTGCTATGTAGAAAATATTTAGTGGATTTTCAGCGACAGTATCGAAATCCAGAACACACAGAGGCTGCTTCCCGCATATCTGTTCTCGGTCTATTCTGTCACTCACAAGTAAGTCCCCGCTTTCTGGGTTTACTGTGAAATATTCCTTCTCCGCGCTAACCCGCAGCTTCCGGGCTGGCAAGTCCCGGACGCTGAGCCCCAGATCCTTGGCGAGGTTTCCTACGACCGAGTTTTTGGCCAGCTCCTCTGGAATTGAATAGCTGATCTGGTCTGGGAGAGCCCCGGGGAACAAAGACAACAGGAAGGGCAACAGTACCTGCAGCCACCGCACCAGCCCGCACCTCCCTGAGCTCGCCTTCATCCTCTGTCTCCCTCCGGCTCCGTTTGCTCCTTTGCCCATAGGAGGAATAAGCCTTCCGAGGATGGCAGAATCCGGGCTAAGGTCACTTTTCCTGCTTTTGTTTTCTGTTTCCGAATCTATACTGGCCTCCTCTGTGTGGTTGGTTTGTGCAGGAAGCTCCCCTCTAAGAGGCTCCCAAACGCTTCTCTTCGTTCTTTTGACCGACAGCGACGCTCAGAGGTTTTCTCCGGAAACTGCATCAATGGCTTGTCAATGTTTGCTAAGAACTTTTTTCCTTTCTTTTCTTTTTTAATTTATAAAGTCTTTATTTGTTTTAAAATATGTGAAATACTCATATAGTTCCAAATTCAAAAGGTGCATTCAGCATAGGTTCTTCCTTTCATCCCTGCTTTAGATGAGCAGAAATGCTTTCACAGGGGAAATGAGTGTTAAAGTTTCTTAGGTATCCTTCTGGAGATATGTCTTGTATAGTGCAACGGATTTTTATACATATTCTGTCTCCTTCTTTACACAAATGTAAGCATACAACTACCATGTTATGCACATTTTTTATTTGTTATATCTTAAAGATCAATCATATCAGTACATAGGGAGCTTTCCCATTTATTTCTTATAGTTATCTAGTGGCCCATAATATAGTTATCTAGTAGTGCATAATATGAATATACAACAATTTGTTTCATCAAAATTGTTATTTGCTAAAAGAAACCCACTGCCCATTCTAACAAAAACACATTTTTTAAAAAATTTGATTTTAGGTTATAAATTATCTACTGCTTTCCTAGGCCTTTAAAACACGTGGCACTCTCATTCTGGAATATATTCCTAATGCCAACACCTGAATGTGCTTGACACAGTTTCAGGCCAATTGAGCATTTCCAAATTATATTTTATGGCTTAATTACTTTAAACACTCTCTCCTCAGATGTGAGTTGTCTCTCAACATTCACTTGTTATTTCTGCTTTCTGCTCCCCAATCCAGGTAACTGCATCATATCATATTCCAGCTTACTCTATGTATTGCACCACAACTTTCTATGAATACAAAACCATGGAGAAACTAAAACTCTCCTTTGTAAGCCAAATTGAGGCATATTCCACAGTCTATCGCTACAACTTCCAGTTATCAAATTACACTAATTTGTGTAAGCATATGCATTCATGAATTTTGAATTAACTCACAGAACTAAGTGAAAGCACAAAGAACAAAAGTGTTGTATATCTCCTACACACAAAATATTTTCCCTCATATAAAATAATCCCAGAGCCACACGATGATAGAAACATTTGAAAGCAATTTGTAGCAATAGGGATGAGGCCAACTTACTAAGCAGCGTAAATCATATCAGTCCAGAACCCAAGTAACTCAACCTTTGAAAGAGGCTCACATGATGAAAAGAGAAAAGACTCCAAAAACTTATATTTTCCTTAGAAATCAAGAAAGTCTCAATAGTGATGTCATGATAGGCAATTTAAAAATTATTAAAGTTACTCCTAGAATCTACTTAAATATGAGTGAAATTAACTTGGAAATATTTCTCATAATCACAGGAGTGCACCAAAAGAATCACGCATAGTCACTTCTGGTGCATCTCAGAACAGCAACAAGAAAATATTTGAAATATACCAGTTCATTGAGAAAATATCCTGTTAAAGTTATATCTAAAAGTTAAACTCATAAATTGCCAGTATTCTTAAATTGATGTTGCCTATTATAATGCAAAATACCCTTTCAAGGAAGGAAAAGTAAACTTCAAGCAAAGCATGGTACAGTGTGAAAATAGGAAATTAGAAAACCCCCAGTCCAGATCCAACAATAGCTTCATGAGAAAGAATATTGTAAATGTGAATGTACACAATTGTCTTCTATTTCACAGGTCTCTTGTATCTTTTCAGTAACACCTAAGGGAAAAGGAAATTTATTCTTTATTTTACTTTATTTTATTTTACTTTTTGGAGACAGAGGCTTGCTCTGTCACCCAGGCTGGAGTACAGTGGCATGATCTCAGCTCATTGCAACCTCTGCCTCCCAGGTTCAAGCAATTCTCATGCCTCAGCCTCCAGGGTAGCTGGGACTACAGGCGCGCACCACCACGCCAGGCTAACTTTTTGTATTTTAGTAGAGACTGGGTTTCACCATGTTGCCCAGACTGGTCTTGAACTCCTGAGCTCAGGCAATCCATCCTCCTCACATTCCCAAAGTGCTAGGATTACAGGTGTGAGCCACCACGCCCAGCACAGAAAAGGAAATTTAAGGAAATGAGGTGGCTTAAAGTTGTAAAATTAGAAAATTCTGGCGAAACTACACTGAACGAAGACCAAAAAGGATAAGTAATAAACAACATTTTTGTGTGGTAAATACTGTTGATCATTATTGAAGGGTCATCCACCAGTTTTCTTTAAAGCAATAAAATATTAAAAGAGGAATCTTCATTTGATATATTACATATATAATGGGAGACATTTACACAACTCTGTCTATATTTCAGTGTGGTATGATCTATTATAAGATTGACTCACCTGAAGATTAGGGTCTCCTTTTGTTTCAAGTAAATCCTGAGTTATCAGGAGAGGCTCGCTTTTCTCACAGCTCTCCCGGCTGATGAGCGTGTCTGCATAGTTGGGCTGGGGGAAGATCAGGTGACTCTTCCTAGAGTCCGCGGTGAGGGAGACCTCGTGGGAATAGGTCTGCAGGAAAGCCCGAACCCCGTCCACGCCCACAAAGTGCGAGGCAGGCACACCTGCCCACCTGCTGCCTTCGGCGTGAAGCAGGCGTGACTTGTGCCAGCGTCTCAGCTTGAGTGCTAGCAGCACCATGACAAAAGCCAGGAAGACGCAGGAGACAGCCGCCACTGCCACAACGAGATAGAGTGTGAGGCCCGAGTCGTCTGGGTCTGCTGAAGGCTTGAGGCTGCCCAAGTCAGCCAGGACATCTGGGATGCTGTCGGCCACAGCCACAGTGAGTGTGACGGTGGCCGAGAGAGGGGGCTGGCCATGGTCCTGGACGACCACTACAAGGCTCTGCTTGAGCGCGTCTCTGTCCAGCAGGGCCCGTGCAGTGCGCACCTCGCCTGTGTGCAGCCCCACTGCAAATAGTCCCGGTTCGCTGGCCTTGAGTAGGCGATAGGACAGCCAGGCATTCTGGCCTGAGTCTCTGTCCACTGCCACCACTTTGGTCACCAGGTAGCCTGAATCCGCGGAGCGGGGTGCCAGCTCCACACCAGTAGAGCCATCTGTAGGGAAGGTGGGGTACAGGATCTCAGGGACATTGTCGTTCTGGTCCAGCACAAAGAGGCTCAGTGACACATTGCTGCTGAGTGGAGGGTCTCCACTGTCACTGGCTGTCACCAGTAGCTGCAGGTCTCTAAACTGCTCATAGTCAAAGGAGCGAAGTGCATATAGGATCCCAGTATTGGAGTTGATGGAGACATAGGAGGACAGGGGTGCACCCTGGAAGGTGTCTTCGGCCAGGGAGTAAGTTATTCGGGCATTGTCACCACTGTCGGGGTCTTGAGCAGTCATAGATAAGATGGAGGCTCCTCTGGGGTTGTTTTCAGGAATGTAGGCAGAGTAGGAAGCATGAGGGAAAGTGGGTGGGTTGTCATTGATGTCCATCACCTGCAGTGAAATATGAGTTTCTGTAGACAGTGGAGGAGTTCCCTGGTCAGTGGCAGTTACAGTGATGTTATATTCTGAGACTTCTTCCCTGTCCAGTGTTCTGTGTGTCAACAACCGATAATAATTTCCATAGGTCTTTTCAAGTGTGAATGGCAGATTATCTGGAATAGAACATGTGACCAGGCCATTTCCTCCTGAGTCACTGTCATGCACGTTGAAAAGTGCAATTACTGTACCCGGGGAAGAAGTTTCCTGGACTGAGCTGGTGAGAGATGTAACTGTGACTTCTGGTGCATTGTCATTTTCATCCAGAACTGTCACCAGTACCTTGCTTCTAGCTCGGAGACCAGGCCCATCATGGGCTTCTACATCTATGTGATAGAATCCAGAGTCCTCATAATCTAGATCCCCCAATATTGTTATATCCCCACTCAGGGAATTCAACTGAAATAGCTGTGATATTTTGTCTCTTACTTTCCGGAAAGAATACGTCACGTCTCCATTGGCTCCTTCATCTGGATCAGTGGCTTTTACGGTGAGTAGCCGAGTGCCTACAGGAACGTTCTCATGAACACTTACGTGGTACTCGGGCTGAGTGAACATGGGAGCATTATCGTTGGTATCCACAAGTATTATGAGAATCCTGGCAGTGCCAGAGCGAACTGGGTCACCTCCATCGAAGGCCGTGAGAACGAGGTGGTGAACCGCCTCTTCCTCGCGATCTAGAGCGCGTTCCAGCACCAGCTCTGGGTACTTAATCCCATCGGTCCCGCTTTGCACGTCCAGGGAAAAGTAACCGTTTGAGTTGAGCTGGTAACCCTGCAGGGAGTTTACCCCTACATCCGGATCAAAAGCTTCAGGAAGAGGAAATCTTGTCCCAGGATTTTCACTTTCAGCAACTTTTATTTCCCTCTGTTCTGTCCCAAAACTGGGTGGGTTATCATTAACATCGATTATTTCCACTTCTACCCGCAAAATCTTCACTGTATCTTCTAGGAGAATCTCCAGGTTTGTCACACAGTTTGGAGATCTGTCGCAGAGCTCCTCCCGGTCTATCCTACCCTCGGTGACCAAGCTGCCGCTGCGCGGGTTCAGGGCGAAAAGCTGCGTCCTACCTCTGGAGACGATGCGGACTCCGCGCTCCGCCAGCTGCCGGGGCGCCAACCCCAGGTCCTTGGCGATGTTGCCCACCACTGAGCCTTCTTCCTGCTCCTCAAACACCGAGTAGCGGATCTGTTCGGCTCTGATTTCCACCAGAACCCCCAGGAGAAGGCAGATCTGGAGCAGCCGGGTGTGGTCTGGGCGAGCAGGAGGCGCCGCCATTACAACCCTGCCGCGGAGTCGCCTGTGCTTCGGTTTTCCCTCTGTCTAGGCCTGAGGAGACCCAGGATTTTCTGGGTCCAAAATAAAGTGCATTCACAGCCGGAGCTCTCAGGGCTTCCGCTTGAAGCTTTCATAAATCTCCAGAGCCAGTGCTTTGTGCTGCAGAAATCTTGTGATTCTGATTAAATTTCTGGTTTGTCTTTTCCCCCGATTGGTGAACAGCGACACCCAGAGTCTTAACCTGTTACTGCGGTTTATTCTTGGTTTAAAAAAGTTTATTTTTTATACACGTTTCTATTCCTATTTCTCCCAAGATAATGAAAGTCAAATTCCTATTTTTCATTTGCAATAAAAATTCAAGAATGATACAAGTCTTCCTGTACAATAAACTTCATGAAGTTATTTATTTTCTTAGAGAAAATATGACTTTTTTTCCTAAGATGTGTTTTCTCTCTTTTCAGTTTTCACATTGTTCATCCCCACAGCCCATTCTCAGTATAGCGTATTGTGTGAGGGACATAATTATCTCTCCTAAAGACAAAGGTGGACTTGATAAATGGATGAGACAGATAAATGAAAAGACAGTGGGACAGGAACATGGAGGTCTGGCTTTAGTCCCAATTTACGCAGTAACAAGTTTCCTCACATGAGTTGACCCTCTAGAACCTGGGGCAATGCTTCAATTCCCTTGCAAAAAACTCAGCTACTGTTCAAGAGTTAGCCTTACCCTGTACAAATGAGATTGACAAATAGGATAATAGGTTTGGGAAGAGAATTTGCTCCTTAATTTTGTATACAGTAGATTCTTGGCCACAAGCTATGCATATGACTATCTTGTTCACAATGTGTTCTCAATCTTTAGAACAATACCCTTCATAGAGTAGTAACTTTTATGAAACCTTTCAATGTTTCATGAATGACCAGTTCAAATGCAAAGCCTAAAACAATGGGTAAATAACTCTGATCTTAAAAATAAAAAAGAAATAAAAAGAAAAGTTAGACTGAAGAACTATAAAGTGCAGATAATAGTTTAGTGATTTTTTCACATGACACATTCAGTATTATTTTACAATTTCTAACCTTACTTTAGCTCTCATTTTAGAAATAGCCAGTAAAAGGAAATGTTTTGGTAGCCAAACATGGATTATCATTGCATGTGCCATCGCTTTCTTGCTTATGAATACTTACAGTAATTTACTAATCTGTGAAAATTTGAGATAAAGCAGTACATCAGTTCTTAAGCTTATTCCTCACTTAACAATTAGCAGTAGAAATGACTCATACAAAAGGGCATTAGCTATACAGAATTTAAAAACCCTCAGACTTTGAGAGAGTAGATTAAAGTTGTTTTTCACAATCCTCAAAGACCGCACAAACTGTGGATGATTGAGAGGTGAAATAAGATGTTTGGAAATAAATTTGACAGTATGCATTAAAAAAATCTCAACATGTTTATAGATTTAACTAATTCCTCAGAAATCTATACTAAAGAAACAAGAAGTATGGAAAACACTTTATGAACCCAAATGTTCATTACGTTCCTTGTTTTAATAGAGACAAAACAGAAAGAGCATGAAAATAAATAATTTAGGAATGGTTAAGAAAATTATGAAATATCATTGACTGAAATTATAGAGTGTGAATAATATTGACCCAAACTTAGTGATGCAAATGTAAAATTGGACAATATTTGCTACTTCTGATGAGACAAAGTGTTAAGAGTCTTAATAATTGGAAGGCTGTGTTAAACATACATGTTGCTGCAAAAAGACAAACTAGAATGTAATTGATGAAGATGAACATAAACTTTAACTTGGGTGGGAAGAACTCTAAATACATTTATAAAGAGCTAAGAATAAAATGACTTGAAAATATAGTATCGCATATCAACTAAGAAAAGGCACTGCCATTACTAGGTGTTAACATCTGGGAAACAGGTCTCTTTAGCAAGATTTGCCAACCATACAGAAATGCCAACAGTAAAGGTTGAAAATTAAATTGCCAAGACTACTGAGCAATCAAGAAAGCAATCTCCATCTATCTAGTACCCCCTCCCCCAGTAGATACCATCACTACAACAATGAAAGAAAATCAAAATTACTTATACACCAATGAGAAGAAAATGAAATATATAATTTTTGTTTGTTTTTTTAGACAGAGTTTCCCTCCCATCACCCAGGCTGGAGTGCAGTGGCACACTCTTGGCTCACTACAATCTCCACCTCCCGGGCTCAAGGGATCCTCCTGTCTCAGCTTCCTGAGTAACTGGGACTACAGGCGTGTGCCACCACACCCAACTAATTTTTGTAGTTTTAGTAGACAGGGTTTTACCATCTTGGCTATGCTGGTCTCAAACTCCTGACCTCAAGTGATCATCTGCCTCAGCCTGGTGAAGGGCTGGGATTACAGGCTTGAGCCACCGTGCCCGGCCGCAATATATAAAATTTAACTAGATTTGCAGAAACTCACGTGCGAAGACAAAGAAGGGTCATAAGCGATTTTGTGATCTTCATTACTGGCACATACAACCATAGAAGGATCATCACACAGCAGATCCTGAGGGGGAGCCATTTCCGGTGTCAGGTTGAGAAAATTAAACTCTGTCTTTGCAGAATGAGAGGCAACACATAGATTGTAAGAATAGGGCAAAGTCCCCTCGCTGTGGTTGGGAGGAATCCCGGGCCCAGACTTGGAGCAGAGACCCGTTTGAAAGCAGCCCTCAGTGTCGAGGCTGGAGGAACGTCGCAGGCGCAGGGCGATCGCTAGAATCACCGCGAGGAGAAAGAGCACTGAGATCAAGGCCAAGGCCACCACCAGGTAAAACTGCAG
>NW_026654254.1:0-9410 GCF_009828535.3 Hylobates moloch
CTCACGTTGGCGCTGAGCGCGGGCGAGCCCTGGTCGCGGGCCTGCAGTGTGAGCTCGAAGGCGCGCAGCTGCTCATGATCGAAGGCGCGCTGCGCGAACACCACCCCGCTCTGCGCGCTCACGGACACGTAGGATAAAATCTCCCGCGGCTTCAGGTCGCTCGCTACGATGGAGTAGGAAACTTGGCCATTGGGGCCCAAGTCAGGGTCAGAGGCACTGATTTGAGCGATAGAGGCGCCAGGAGGATTGTTCTCTGCCACGTGAACCATGTAGGAAGTCTGTTGGAAAACTGGGCCATTATCGTTGACGTCGGAGATGTGCAGGGTGACAATTATGCTGGAGAAGAGGGGCGGCTTGCCCCCGTCGGTGGCTGTGATGGTGAGATTGTATTCTGGGATCTCCTCCCGGTCCAGGGTGCCGTCTGTCACTAGTTTGTAATAGTTCTTTGAGGAAGATTTCAAAATAAACTTGGCATTTCCCAACACGTGGCAGTAAACTTCTCCATTTTCTCCAGAGTCTCTGTCTCTCGTTTTTATCAAGGCGATGACTGTTCCTGGTGGCGAATCCTCTGGTAGGGGAGTAAATACTGAAGTCACAATAACTTCAGGTGCACAATCGTTGTCATCAAGAATTTCAACTTGGATACTGCAGTGGGCTGCTAGATCTCCAGGATCTTTTGCTTCGATACTCAGAGTGTAACTACTTGCAAGCTCAAAATCCAAATCATCCTTTGTCGTGATTTCTCCTGTTTTTTCATTTAAGTTGAAAAAGTGTTTCACTTGCTCGTCCACATTATGAAAGGAGTAGGTGATCTCCGCGTTTATGCCTTCATCCCGGTCGGTGGCTGTCACTTGAAGCACAAAGAAGCCCGGGGGCACGTCCTCCCTTAGGGTGACCCTGTACACCTCCTGGCTGAACACTGGAGGGTTATCATTGGCATCCGTGACTTGGATTCGGATTTGAGTAGTGCCACTTTGAGGTGGGTCTCCGCCATCCACAGCTGTGAGGGCCAATTGGTGGAAACTGTGCTCTTCTCTGTCCAGAGAATGTTTTAGAATCAACTCTGGATATTTACGTCCATCTGGAGTCTGTTTCTCAGCCAGATCAAAGTACTCGTTGTCATTAAGGTGGTATCTTTGTAGTGAATTAGGACCAACATCTGAATCCAGGGCTGGGTCAAGTGGAAATGTTGTACCTGGCTTAGTGGATTCACCAATTTTTAAATTAATCTTAGTCTGTTTGAATAGCGGAGTATTATCATTTATATCCTGCACAATTACTGCTATGTAGAAAATATTTAGTGGATTTTCAGCGACAGTATCGAAATCCAGAACACACAGAGGCTGCTTCCCGCATATCTGTTCTCGGTCTATTCTGTCACTCACAAGTAAGTCCCCGCTTTCTGGGTTTACTGTGAAATATTCCTTCTCCGCGCTAACCCGCAGCTTCCGGGCTGGCAAGTCCCGGACGCTGAGCCCCAGATCCTTGGCGAGGTTTCCTACGACCGAGTTTTTGGCCAGCTCCTCTGGAATTGAATAGCTGATCTGGTCTGGGAGAGCCCCGGGGAACAAAGACAACAGGAAGGGCAACAGTACCTGCAGCCACCGCACCAGCCCGCACCTCCCTGAGCTCGCCTTCATCCTCTGTCTCCCTCCGGCTCCGTTTGCTCCTTTGCCCATAGGAGGAATAAGCCTTCCGAGGATGGCAGAATCCGGGCTAAGGTCACTTTTCCTGCTTTTGTTTTCTGTTTCCGAATCTATACTGGCCTCCTCTGTGTGGTTGGTTTGTGCAGGAAGCTCCCCTCTAAGAGGCTCCCAAACGCTTCTCTTCGTTCTTTTGACCGACAGCGACGCTCAGAGGTTTTCTCCGGAAACTGCATCAATGGCTTGTCAATGTTTGCTAAGAACTTTTTTCCTTTCTTTTCTTTTTTAATTTATAAAGTCTTTATTTGTTTTAAAATATGTGAAATACTCATATAGTTCCAAATTCAAAAGGTGCATTCAGCATAGGTTCTTCCTTTCATCCCTGCTTTAGATGAGCAGAAATGCTTTCACAGGGGAAATGAGTGTTAAAGTTTCTTAGGTATCCTTCCGGAGATATGTCTTGTATAGTGCAACGGATTTTTATAAATATTCTGTCTCCTTCTTTACACAAATGTAAGCATACAACTACCATGTTATGCACATTTTTTATTTGTTATATCTTAAAGATCAATCATATCAGTACATAGGGAGCTTTCCCATTTATTTCTTATAGTTATCTAGTGGCCCATAATATAGTTATCTAGTAGTGCATAATATGAATATACAACAATTTGTTTCATCAAAATTGTTATTTGCTAAAAGAAACCCACTGCCCATTCTAACAAAAACACATTTTTAAAAAAATTTGATTTTAGGTTATAAATTATCTACTGCTTTCCTAGGCCTTTAAAACATGTGGCACTCTCATTCTGGAATATATTCCTAATGCCAACACCTGAATGTGCTTGACACAGTTTCAGGCCAATTGAGCATTTCCAAATTATATTTTATGGCTTAATTACTTTAAACACTCTCTCCTCAGATGTGAGTTGTCTCTCAACATTCACTTGTTATTTCTGCTTTCTGCTCC
Source organism: Hylobates moloch (assembly GCF_009828535.3). NCBI lineage: Eukaryota > Metazoa > Chordata > Mammalia > Primates > Hylobatidae > Hylobates > Hylobates moloch. Next base: position 2,614 of record NW_026654254.1, read on the forward strand.
CCAATCCAGGTAACTGCATCATATCATATTCCAGCTTACTCTATGTATTGCACCACAACTTTCTATGAATACAAAACCATGTAGAAACTAAAACTCTCCTTTGTAAGCCAAATTGAGGCATATTCCACAGTCTATCGCTACAACTTTCAGTTATCAAATTACACTAATTTGTGTAAGCATATGCATTCATGAATTTTGAATTAACTCACAGAACTAAGTGAAAGCACAAAGAACAAAAGTGTTGTATATCTCCTACACACAAAATATTTTCCCTCATATAAAATAATCCCAGAGCCACATGATGATAGAAACATTTGAAAGCAATTTGTAGCAATAGGGATGAGGCCAACTTACTAAGCAGCGTAAATCATATCAGTCCAGAACCCAAGTAACTCAACCTTTGAAAGAGGCTCACATGATGAAAAGAGAAAAGACTCCAAAAACTTATATTTTCCTTAGAAATCAAGAAAGTCTCAATAGTGATGTCATGATAGGCAATTTAAAAATTATTAAAGTTACTCCTAGAATCTACTTAAATATGAGTGAAATTAACTTGGAAATATTTCTCATAATCACAGGAGTGCACCAAAAGAATCACGCATAGTCACTTCTGGTGCATCTCAGAACAGCAACAAGAAAATATTTGAGATATACCAGTTCATTGAGAAAATATCCTGTTAAAGTTATATCTAAAAGTTAAACTCATAAATTGCCAGTATTCTTAAATTGATGTTGCCTATTATAATGCAAAATACCCTTTCAAGGAAGGAAAAGTAAACTTCAAGCAAAGCATGGTACAGTGTGAAAATAGGAAATTAGAAAACCCCCAGTCCAGATCCAACAATAGCTTCATGAGAAAGAATATTGTAAATGTGAATGTACACAATTGTCTTCTATTTCACAGGTCTCTTGTATCTTTTCAGTAACACCTAAGGGAAAAGGAAATTTATTCTTTATTTTACTTTATTTTATTTTACTTTTTGGAGACAGAGGCTTGCTCTGTCACCCAGGCTGGAGTACAGTGGCATGATCTCAGCTCATTGCAACCTCTGCCTCCCAGGTTCAAGCAATTCTCATGCCTCAGCCTCCAGGGTAGCTGGGACTACAGGCGCGCACCACCACGCCAGGCTAACTTTTTGTATTTTAGTAGAGACTGGGTTTCACCATGTTGCCCAGACTGGTCTTGAACTCCTGAGCTCAGGCAATCCATCCTCCTCACATTCCCAAAGTGCTAGGATTACAGGTGTGAGCCACCACGCCCAGCACAGAAAAGGAAATTTAAGGAAATGAGGTGGCTTAAAGTTGTAAAATTAGAAAATTCTGGCGAAACTACACTGAACGAAGACCAAAAAGGATAAGTAATAAACAACATTTTTGTGTGGTAAATACTGTTGATCATTATTGAAGGGTCATCCACCAGTTTTCTTTAAAGCAATAAAATATTAAAAGAGGAATCTTCATTTGATATATTACATATATAATGGGAGACATTTACACAACTCTGTCTATATTTCAGTGTGGTATGATCTATTATAAGATTGACTCACCTGAAGATTAGGGTCTCCTTTTGTTTCAAGTAAATCCTGAGTTATCAGGAGAGGCTCACTTTTCTCACAGCTCTCCCGGCTGATGAGCGTGTCTGCATAGTTGGGCTGGGGGAAGATCAGGTGACTCTTCCTAGAGTCCGCGGTGAGGGAGACCTCGTGGGAATAGGTCTGCAGGAAAGCCTGAACCCCGTCCACGCCCACAAAGTGCGAGGCAGGCACACCTGCCCACCTGCTGCCTTCGGCGTGAAGCAGGCGTGACTTGTGCCAGCGTCTCAGCTTGAGTGCTAGCAGCACCATGACAAAAGCCAGGAAGACGCAGGAGACAGCCGCCACTGCCACAACGAGATAGAGTGTGAGGCCCGAGTCGTCTGGGTCTGCTGAAGGCTTGAGGCTGCCGAAGTCAGCCAGGACATCTGGGATGCTGTCGGCCACAGCCACAGTGAGTGTGACGGTGGCCGAGAGAGGGGGCTGGCCATGGTCCTGGACGACCACTACAAGGCTCTGCTTGAGCGCGTCTCTGTCCAGCAGGGCCCGTGCAGTGCGCACCTCGCCTGTGTGCAGCCCCACTGCAAATAGTCCCGGTTCGCTGGCCTTGAGTAGGCGATAGGACAGCCAGGCATTCTGGCCTGAGTCTCTGTCCACTGCCACCACTTTGGTCACCAGGTAGCCTGAATCCGCGGAGCGGGGTGCCAGCTCCACACCAGTAGAGCCATCTGTAGGGAAGGTGGGGTACAGGATCTCAGGGACATTGTCGTTCTGGTCCAGCACAAAGAGGCTCAGTGACACATTGCTGCTGAGTGGAGGGTCTCCACTGTCACTGGCTGTCACCAGTAGCTGCAGGTCTCTAAACTGCTCATAGTCGAAGGAGCAAAGTGCATATAGGATCCCAGTATTGGAGTTGATGGAGACATAGGAGGACAGGGGTGCACCCTGGAAGGTGTCTTCGGCCAGGGAGTAAGTTATTCGGGCATTGTCACCACTGTCGGGGTCTTGAGCAGTCATAGATAAGATGGAGGCTCCTCTGGGGTTGTTTTCAGGAATGTAGGCGGAGTAGGAAGCATGAGGGAAAGTGGGTGGGTTGTCATTGATGTCCATCACCTGCAGTGAAATATGAGTTTCTGTAGACAGTGGAGGAGTTCCCTGGTCAGTGGCAGTTACAGTGATGTTATATTCTGAGACTTCTTCCCTGTCCAGTGTTCTGTGTGTCAACAACCGATAATAATTTCCATAGGTCTTTTCAAGTGTGAATGGCAGATTATCTGGAATAGAACATGTGACCAGGCCATTTCCTCCTGAGTCACTGTCATGCACGTTGAAAAGTGCAATTACTGTACCCGGGGAAGAAGTTTCCTGGACTGAGCTGGTGAGAGATGTAACTGTGACTTCTGGTGCATTGTCATTTTCATCCAGAACTGTCACCAGTACCTTGCTTCTAGCTCGGAGACCAGGCCCATCATGGGCTTCTACATCTATGTGATAGAATCCAGAGTCCTCATAATCTAGATCCCCCAATATTGTTATATCCCCACTCAGGGAATTCAACTGAAATAGCTGTGATATTTTGTCTCTTACTTTCCGGAAAGAATACGTCACGTCTCCATTGGCTCCTTCATCTGGATCAGTGGCTTTTACGGTGAGTAGCCGAGTGCCTACAGGAACGTTCTCACGAACACTTACGTGGTACTCGGGCTGAGTGAACATGGGAGCATTATCGTTGGTATCCACAAGTATTATGAGAATCCTGGCAGTGCCAGAGCGAACTGGGTCACCTCCATCGAAGGCCGTGAGAACGAGGTGGTGAACCGCCTCTTCCTCGCGATCTAGAGCGCGTTCCAGCACCAGCTCTGGGTACTTAATCCCATCGGTCCCGCTTTGCACGTCCAGGGAAAAGTAACCGTTTGAGTTGAGCTGGTAACCCTGCAGGGAGTTTACCCCTACATCCGGATCAAAAGCTTCAGGAAGAGGAAATCTTGTCCCAGGATTTTCACTTTCAGCAACTTTTATTTCCCTCTGTTCTGTCCCAAAACTGGGTGGGTTATCATTAACATCGATTATTTCCACTTCTACCCGCAAAATCTTCACTGTATCTTCTAGGAGAATCTCCAGGTTTGTCACACAGTTTGGAGATCTGTCGCAGAGCTCCTCCCGGTCTATCCTACCCTCGGTGACCAAGCTGCCGCTGCGCGGGTTCAGGGCGAAAAGCTGCGTCCTACCTCTGGAGACGATGCGGACTCCGCGCTCCGCCAGCTGCCGGGGCGCCAACCCCAGGTCCTTGGCGATGTTGCCCACCACTGAGCCTTCTTCCTGCTCCTCAAACACCGAGTAGCGGATCTGTTCGGCTCTGATTTCCACCAGAACCCCCAGGAGAAGGCAGATCTGGAGCAGCCGGGTGTGGTCTGGGCGAGCAGGAGGCGCCGCCATTACAACCCTGCCGCGGAGTCGCCTGTGCTTCGGTTTTCCCTCTGTCTAGGCCTGAGGAGACCCAGGATTTTCTGGGTCCAAAATAAAGTGCATTCACAGCCGGAGCTCTCAGGGCTTCCGCTTGAAGCTTTCATAAAGCTCCAGAGCCAGTGCTTTGTGCTGCAGAAATCTTGTGATTCTGATTAAATTTCTGGTTTGTCTTTTCCCCCGATTGGTGAACAGCGACACCCAGAGTCTTAACCTGTTACTGCGGTTTATTCTTGGTTTAAAAAAGTTTATTTTTTATACACGTTTCTATTCCTATTTCTCCCAAGATAATGAAAGTCAAATTCCTATTTTTCATTTGCAATAAAAATTCAAGAATGATACAAGTCTTCCTGTACAATAAACTTCATGAAGTTATTTATTTTCTTAGAGAAAATATGACTTTTTTTCCTAAGATGTGTTTTCTCTCTTTTCAGTTTTCACATTGTTCATCCCCACAGCCCATTCTCAGTATAGCGTATTGTGTGAGGGACATAATTATCTCTCCTAAAGACAAAGGTGGACTTGATAAATGGATGAGACAGATAAATGAAAAGACAGTGGGACAGGAACATGGAGGTCTGGCTTTAGTCCCAATTTACGCAGTAACAAGTTTCCTCACATGAGTTGACCCTCTAGAACCTGGGGCAATGCTTCAATTCCCTTGCAAAAAACTCAGCTACTGTTCAAGAGTTAGCCTTACCCTGTACAAATGAGATTGACAAATAGGATAATAGGTTTGGGAAGAGAATTTGCTCCTTAATTTTGTATACAGTAGATTCTTGGCCACAAGCTATGCATATGACTATCTTGTTCACAATGTGTTCTCAATCTTTAGAACAATACCCTTCATAGAGTAGTAACTTTTATGAAACCTTTCAATGTTTCATGAATGACCAGTTCAAATGCAAAGCCTAAAACAATGGGTAAATAACTCTGATCTTAAAAATAAAAAAGAAATAAAAAGAAAAGTTAGACTGAAGAACTATAAAGTGCAGATAATAGTTTAGTGATTTTTTCACATGACACATTCAGTATTATTTTACAATTTCTAACCTTACTGTAGCTCTCATTTTAGAAATAGCCAGTAAAAGGAAATGTTTTGGTAGCCAAACATGGATTATCATTGCATGTGCCATCGCTTTCTTGCTTATGAATACTTACAGTAATTTACTAATCTGTGAAAATTTGAGATAAAGCAGTACATCAGTTCTTAAGCTTATTCCTCACTTAACAATTAGCAGTAGAAATGACTCATACAAAAGGGCATTAGCTATACAGAATTTAAAAACCCTCAGACTTTGAGAGAGTAGATTAAAGTTGTTTTTCACAATCCTCAAAGACCGCACAAACTGTGGATGATTGAGAGGTGAAATAAGATGTTTGGAAATAAATTTGACAGTATGCATTAAAAAAATCTCAACATGTTTATAGATTTAACTAATTCCTCAGAAATCTATACTAAAGAAACAAGAAGTATGGAAAACACTTTATGAACCCAAATGTTCATTACATTCCTTGTTTTAATAGAGACAAAATAGAAAGAGCATGAAAATAAATAATTTAGGAATGGTTAAGAAAATTATGAAATATCATTGACTGAAATTATAGAGTGTGAATAATATTGACCCAAACTTAGTGATGCAAATGTAAAATTGGACAATATTTGCTACTTCTGATGAGACAAAGTGTTAAGAGTCTTAATAATTGGAAGGCTGTGTTAAACATACATGTTGCTGCAAAAAGACAAACTAGAATGTAATTGATGAAGATGAACATAAACTTTAACTTGGGTGGGAAGAACTCTAAATACATTTATAAAGAGCTAAGAATAAAATGACTTGAAAATATAGTATCGCATATCAACTAAGAAAAGGCACTGCCATTACTAGGTGTTAACATCTGGGAAACAGGTCTCTTTAGCAAGATTTGCCAACCATACAGAAATGCCAACAGTAAAGGTTGAAAATTAAATTGCCAAGACTACTGAGCAATCAAGAAAGCAATCTCCATCTATCTAGTACCCCCTCCCCCAGTAGATACCATCACTACAACAATGAAAGAAAATCAAAATTACTTATACACCAATGAGAAGAAAATGCAATATATAATTTTTGTTTGTTTTTTTAGACAGAGTTTCCCTCCCATCACCCAGGCTGGAGTGCAGTGGCACACTCTTGGCTCACTACAATCTCCACCTCCCGGGCTCAAGGGATCCTCCTGTCTCAGCTTCCTGAGTAACTGGGACTACAGGCGTGTGCCACCACACCCAACTAATTTTTGTAGTTTTAGTAGACAGGGTTTTACCATCTTGGCTATGCTAGTCTCAAACTCCTGACCTCAAGTGATCATCTGCCTCAGCCTGGTGAAGGGCTGGGATTACAGGCTTGAGCCACCGTGCCCGGCCGCAATATATAAAATTTAACTAGATTTGCAGAAACTCACGTGCGAAGACAAAGAAGGGTCATAAGCGATTTTGTGATCTTCATTACTGGCACATACAACCATAGAAGGATCATCACACAGCAGATCCTGAGGGGGAGCCACTTCCGGTGTCAGGTTGAGAAAATTAAACTCTGTCTTTGCAGAATGAGAGGCAACACATAGATTGTAAGAATAGGGCAAAGTCCCCTCGCTGTGGTTGGGAGGAACCCCGGGCCCAGACTTGGAGCAGAGACCCGTTTGAAAGCAGCCCTCAGTGTCGAGGCTGGAGGAACGTCGCAGGCGCAGGGCGATCGCTAGAATCACCGCGAGGAGAAAGAGCACTGAGATCAAGGCCAAGGCCACCACCAGGTAAAACTGCAG